>NC_042619.1:178762453-178829953 GCF_901001135.1 Rhinatrema bivittatum
GAACAGAGCTGAAGTATTCGTTTAATATTTCTGCCATTTCTTCATCTCTCTCCACACATTGATCATTACCACCTTTCAATTTCACTATACCACTTTGGACCTTTCTCTTTTCGCTGATGTATCTGAAAAAATGTTTTGTCAACCATTTTTTATCTCCTTGGCAATCCTCTCTTCCGCTTGACTTTTGCCAACTTGATTAATTTCTTCGTCTCCCTCAGTTGAAACAAATATTCTTCTTTGTGCTCCTCCCTTTGGGATCTTTTGTATTTTTTGAATGCTGTTCTTTTAGCTTTAATTTTGTCAGCCACCTCCTTTGAGAACCAGATAGGTTTCAATTTTCTTTTGCTTTTCTTTACATTTCTAACATATAGAGCAGTTGCCTTGGTGATTGCTCCTTTTAGATTGGTCCACTGCTGATCCACATCTCTTTCATTCTCCCATCCTTTTAGTTCTTCCTCCAGGTACTTCCCCATTTCCTCAAAGTCTGTGTTTTTGAACTGTAAAACTCGGGTCTTTGTGGTTCTTTTCCCTATTCTTTTAGTGATATTAAACCATATCGTTTGATGATCACTGGTGCTGAGGTGGGTGCCCACCTGGACATCGGAGACATTATCTCCATTAGTGAGCACTAAGTCGAGTATAGCTCCTTCTCTCGTGGGTTCCAACACCATTTGTTTGAACAAAGTTACTTGCATGGCATCCACTATCGCTCTACTATTTTTAGTTTCTGCAGATGGGATTTTCCAGTCTACATCTGGCATATTAAAGTCACCCACGATCACCACTTCTCCCTTCTTACCTATCTTATGGATGTCTTCAACCAGATCTCTGTCCAGCTCTTCCTTTTGGTTTGGAGGCCTGTAAACCACTCCAATATAAATGGATGCTCCGTCATCTTTTTTTAGGTCGACCCATAGTGCTTCTTCCTTGCCCCAACTTCCTTGCAGCTCAGATGCTTGGATGTTGTTTCTGACATAAAGAGCCACACCTCCCCCTTTTCTATCCACTCTGTCCTTCCTTAACAAGTTATAGCCTGGTATTGTTGTATCCCATTCATGAGATTCAGTGAACCATGTCTCTGTGATAGCAACAATGTCCAATTCTGCCTCTGTCATTAGGGCCTGTAGATCTGGGATTTTATTTCCCAAACTATGAGCATTTGTGGTCATAGCCTTCCAGGTACTCTCTTTAAGGTTATTGCTTTTCCTGGACTCCTTATGAGACTTTAGTTGAGATTTGTTATTCCCTTCACTCTTTCCTTTTGCAGTTGTGCCACTGTTGACAGAGTTATCCATCTCAATTAGATTTTTCTTTTGGTTATGGAACTTGATATTCTGCATGCATTGTGTTTTTTTTCTCTTTTCTGGTAACACTTCAATGTTTTTCTCAAGAACTTCATTAGTTTTTAATATAGAGAAGGCTTTTTGTTCTTTTTGCATTTGGTACATTGTGTGTCTCCTCATCACAGGTCTAATTCTACCAGAGCCCACTGTAATCCTGGATTTTAAAGAATTTCTTAATGACCTGTTTGAGTGGGGGGGTGTATCTGTTGGCTGTCCATTCGTCAAGAATGGGTGACTGTGTGTCCTACCTGAGCCTAATGAATCTCCTTTTCTTGACTCTTGGTTTTTCTGTGATATTGGGGAATTAATTTCTGAGTAATGCAATGTGGGTGTAATACTTGTAATTGAAGCTAATTGAGCTTTAACCTCCTTTTTCAAGGAAGAGAGTTGTGCACAAATTGGGCAAGCTCTAAGTTTCCAGATGCTTTCCCTCAGAATACAGGCTCCACAGCAGTTACATTGGATAGTCCTCATTTTGGTAATATATGATTTGTATTTCCTTGACTTATCAATGTACTAATGTATCTTGCTGCTAATGTTAAGTTAGGCAGTCTTTATTAGAAAACAAGCCCCAGGGGTGGGTGGGTAGAGGGGTAGGGTGGGAGGGAGTCAAACAGTGTAATCTGGGACAAGCTGGGTAAAGCAGGGCACTTCCTGGAGCAATAATAGTCCTCTATTAAATGATCTCTCAGTACTTATGTGCCAATGTTAAACAGATTATAAAGATAGCTCTACAATAAGAGAAATGCAGGTATATTGAATCTTAAAGCAAACGAATTAGCAAAGAACCAGACCAAATATATACTCCAGCCTCTTCACTGACCACAATGGCTCTCCTTCTCACTAACTTTACCTCCCCCAAGGTCTGAGACACACCCAATCCAGTTAGATGAGGTCACTTCTGGAAGTGTATCTGTCCTTTTTGATCAATTGCTTTAAAACAGAAAGTTTTACTCTGCCAAATGTTAGAGCCTGACCTGCAACCTATCACCCAAAGGGGCCATGCCTTGCCAGTACACATCAAGGTGACTACAGCCCTGGCCTTTTTTGCTACCAGCACCTTCCAAACACCGCTCGGAGTGACTTCTGGAATCACTCAGTCTGCCACCTCAAGGTGTCTAGAGCAGGTCCTGGCTGCCTTGCTCCGGAAAACACAATACTTTATTTCCTTCCCCTTCAGAAGACAAGATCAACAAGAAATAATGACAGAGTTTAATCAAATTGCATGCTTCCCATCAGTCTTGGGAGCTATTGATTGCACTCACATGCCCCTAAGGGCACCAGGAGGAGATGAGGCCACCTACCGCAACTGCAAGGAATTCCACTCCCTAAACATGCAAGTGGTCTGCAATGCCAAGGGCATCATTATGAATGTGGTGCCCTGCTTTCCAGGATCCACTCATGATGCCTACATTCTATCACAATTCAGAACTCATGACCACTTCCAGCAAGGACACATCACTGGGGGATGGCTCCTAGGTAGTAAGCTAATCAACATTTCGAACATACGTAGTTCCCAGCTATCTTTTTGTCAGCCTTACATGTATGCTCCACAGCAGGGCTCTTGTTTACTTGGCCTGTGAGCAGTGCCACAATGAAACACAGAAGGAATATATAACCCTGATGTTCTGTGTCTTCTCCTACAGGTGACAGAGGCTATCCACTAAAAACCTGGCTCATGACCCCCATTGTCTTCCCCTCAACTGCCGCTGAGGCTCGCTACAACAGGGTACACCGTAAGACCAGGGCTGTCATAGAACGAACATTTGGCTTACTTAAATCCCGCTTCTGCTGTCTAGAAAGATCTGGAGGGTGCCTTCTTTACAGCCCCCCTAAAGTGTGTGAGATTTTTCTAGCCTGCTATATGCTACATAACCTTGCACTTAACAGATACATGACTTCTCCAGAGGAGGCCCCTCAAGAGAATGAGGAGGAGGAGGAGCATCTGACTCAGGAGGAATTGCAAGAAATCCATCATTTGAGTCAAAGGCAGGCTATACAACAAAGGAGCACTCTCATAGAAAGCCATTTCATAAGGTGAAAGTGGACTTATTTACAATAAAGGACAGATAAATAAAAGTGAACAAAATAAAAAATCACTTCCTTGGCCGTCCTCTCTTTCTGGCTTCAGGACGTTTGACTGCCCCAACCTGGAGCTCCTGCACAGTGGACTCCTCCCACTGCTCACATTACCCTCAGAGGGCAGAGGAGGTTGGGATAGTTCCAGTTCATGGCTGCAGGAAGGTACAGCTGATGGCAACAGGGGCTCTGGTGGTGCTGGTGGAAGCATGACAGGTGGTGAAGGTGGGGATGGGGGTGCAATCCATGGATAGCCTGGGGCAGGCTGAGGCGCAGGTGGCTGTCCCACAGTGGCCTCATTTGCATGGGCAGGTGCCATCCATGGGAAGGGTGGCCCATAAGGTGGAGGGTAATGCATCTAGAGCCACATTAAAGGCCATGGTGCCTCTGGTGGCTGCAGCTGCACAGGAGGTAACCGCTGCAGCATCTCCCTCCACACCTTGGTTTGTTCATCAGTAGCCTGGCAAAGGTCCCAGATCACCTGCTGAATCCCCTGTCCTTCCTTCCTGATGGTATCACGGAGGGCTTGTGATTCCTCCCTGATGGTATCACGGAGGGACTCTGCTTCCTGCAGCACCACATCAGGCAGGCCGGAGGTAGCGTCCAAGAGCCTGGTGCTCTGCTGTAATAGTAGTCTCTCAGCCTGACTGGCAACCAGTTCAGGTTCAGGCTGGTCCGACGCACTGCTATCCTGCGGGTGATCATGAAGCAGATCAGCCAGTGTGTACTCCGGCTCCTCTCCCTGCCGCTGCTGCTCCTCTTTCTCCACAGGCTTTTCTAGCTTCATGGGCTCCCTCTTCCGACGAGTCAGAGATCACCCGCAGACGATGGTGCAGCCTTTGGGGTCATCTAGGTGTAGGTGCAGGTCGCTCATCATCTGGCCCCCCTAAAAAATATCATAAACAAATGAGCACACACTGCCAATCGGTGTGTTATGTACTTTGGTTCATACGGCATGCATGCACCTCACTACTAATCCAGTAGTATAGAGTTATGAATGCCCCAGGCATTCTAAATAGTCCAGAACCCAGCTTTATACTCCCGGTGGTATTCCTTGTGGCAGTGGGAGGGCTTAAGGCACGCAAAAGAGCGCTTTGGGGAATATGACTTTCACAGGACAGAGCACTGTCACTGTGCTGCACAGAATTGGGACATAGTCTACCAGTTCCACAAACAGAAGGCCCTGTCCTTGGAAGAATCCAGAAAGTGTATAGATACCTTAAACAAATAGCTGAGACCACCACTGTTCTGTGCACTGCAGGGTCACCTGACATCTCTTATCTGCTAGGGATCTTGTAAGGTGTGAAGTGGCTGAGGAATTAGGCCTAGGGTGAGCTTACAGCTCCTTGTGAAGGTTGACAAGCCAATCCAGTGCTTTCCTCACGAACCTATTCTGCTTTCTCTAGTGATCTCTGTATGAAAATATGAACACTATCTCATAGCATACATTGTGTTGTGGGTCTCAGCTGTGGAGGACCACGACCGACCTGCCCTACCTTTTTTGCCGCATGCCGGCGCCTCTCCCAGTCAGCGCAGCGTCTTCCGTTTTGGGGCCAGCCGACTGCTGCCTACCATGCGGCTCTGAACTCCGCTGCCCTGCTTCCTGCGGAGCTTTCCCTAGGCGCGCACATGTGGGAGGCTCCGCCTCTTAAAGGGCCCAGGGTGGGAAACTCCGGTCCAGCCCTCTCCAATGATGTGAAGAGAGAGGGCTATTTAAACCAACCCTCAGTCCTCTGTTGCCTGCCTTAGCAACAGGTCATCTCCTTGGAGTGCTAGTTGCTGCATTGATTCCTCTCCTGATTCCTGCTTGAAGTCCAGCTCCTGATCCAGCTCCTGTTCCTGTGTTTCTCCTTGGCTTGATCTCCTGGTTTTGAATTTTGGCTTGTCTCCTGACTTTGTTTGCCTGCTGCCCGTCTCTACCCCTAGCCTGGTTTCTTTGTCTCTGCTTGCCTGCTGCCTGCCCCGGACTCTCTGACCAACTCTCGTAGTGCATCTCCGCTGCCAGCCCTGACCCGGACTCCTGACCACGTCTTCGCCTCGTCTCTCCTGCTTCACCAAGGCAACCTGCACCTAAGCCCTGCCAGCCCCAGTACCCAAGGGCTCAACCTGCAGGGAATGAGGGCTGGTACAGGTGAATCTCCAGCTGGGTTGACCTCACCTTCTCCACCTACCGGTGACTGGAACCACATAGGGCTGTCTCTTTGTGGTAGCACTAACCCCCATTCCTGCTCAAGGGTCCACAACCATAACAGATTGCTAAGGCCATTGACCCAGTGGACTTGTTTGGTCTGCAGGCCATTCCAGGCCTGACTCAATGCCTGCAGCAGCAACAACAGTGTCTAGACATCCTGGCAGCCACCTTTGAACATCTGGCCAATCGGTTGAATCCTCCCTCCACACCTGGGATCTCTGCCTCTCTGCCGGTGATCCCCTCGTCTCCCACTCCTCACTTGCACTTATCAGCTCCACCTAGATATGCCGGAGACCCAAGCAATGCCGGGGATTCTTAAATCATTTCTTTCATGAGGTTTTCCCTCCAACCAACTCAGTTTCCCAATGACCAGGTGAAGACCACATTCATCCTTGCTCTGATGGATGGGAAAGCTCTGGCCTGGGCCTCCCCATTGTGGGAACATGGGGACAACATCCTAGGAGACCTGCCCCACTTCATCCAGATGTTCCGGCAAGTCTTTGATGAACCAGGACGCAAATCCACTGCCGCCTCAGAGCTACTCCATCTCCACCAGGGCTCTCATACTCTGGCCGAGTATGCCATGGAGTTTCGCACCCTAGCAACTGAATTAGGCTGGTGGGATGACAGCCTGAGGAGTATCTTCCTAGAGGGTCTGTCCTCCCAAATAAAGGATGAACTGGCAGCTCGAGAATTACCTGAAGAGCTGGAGGTGCTCATTGACTTGGCGGGCCGAATAGATCAGCATCTTCAGCAGCACTTGAAGGAGCTGAAACCAGGACGTCGAGTGGTTCCCTTGGCTCCCTCGTTTTCTCATCCTTTGACATCTCCAGACATCACCGAGACCCCGCCAGGCCGCAGCAAAGAGCCTATGCCGATAGGCCGAAGCCATTGAGGAGAAAAAATGGTGCAGGACTCTTGGACTCTGTCTGTATTGTGGCAATAAGTGTCATCTATTAGCCCAGTGCCCAGAACAACCGGGAAACTTTCAGGCCTAGGTGTCTCGGGGGAGCTGACCCTAGGCTGCATCAACCCTAATCCTCAATGTACAGTACAGTTGACTCTCCAATTCTTCAGGGGATCCTTTACGACTCTTGACTTTATTGACTCCGGGGCTGGAGGAAATTTCATCTTGAAATAATTAGTCAAGCAATTGCAACTCCCGGTGGACCCCTGTGCACCACCACTCCTGATCTCCTCTTTCCAGGGGGATCCGCTTCCCAGATGAGTGTCCTGATGCACAGCTCCTGTGATTCTCCATACAGGAGTACTCCACGAAGAGGAGATTTCCTTCCTGATTCTCGACAAATCCGTCCATCTGGTGGTGTTGGGTCTTCCGTGGCTGTGTAAGCACTCTCCTATCATCAACTGGGAGACGCTTCAAATTGCTGCTTGGGAAGCTGATTGCTTCCCCACTTGCCTTCAGAATCTGCCTCTAACACAGATCCTGCTCGCGGCTACCACACTACCACTACCTCTGCAGTACGCCGAGTATGCGGACCTTTTTTTCTAAAGAAAAGGCAGAGACTCTACCCGAACACTGCTTTTTTGACTGTGCAATCAATCTCCTTCCTGACACGTTCCTCCCAGAGGTTGAGTATATCTGTTGCCCTTACCTGAAACCCAGGCGATGTCCCAATATATCAAGGAGAACTTAGTCCTAGGGTTCATCCAGCCATCCACTTCCCCAGCGGGTGCTGGATTCTTTTTTGTGGCCAAGAAGGATGGCTCCTTAAGGCCCTGTATTGATTATTGGGGTCGCAACTCCATCACCCTCCGTGATCTCTACCCGCTTCCGCTCATCCCAGAGCTCCTGGATCATCTTCAAGGAGCCAAAGTCTTTACAAAGTTGGATCTTCATAGGGCGTACAATTTGGTCCGAATCAAGCCTGGAGATGAATGGAAGACCACCTTTTAATACACGCGATGGCCACTACGAGTACCTAGTGATGCCTTATGGCTTGTGTAACACACCGGCGGTCTTCCAAATCCTAATGAATGAGGTATTCCGGGACATGCTCAACAACTACTGGCTTCTGTATGGATCTGGACAAGCTAGTTAACATCCGGGAGTGTCCTCAACCTGTAAGACTCTGCTTACTACAACGATTCCTTGGCTTCACCAACTTCTATAGAAATTTCATTCTTCAGTACTCTCACATCGTGGCACCCCTTACTGCCCTAACTAGAAAGGGCACAAATGCCAAACATTGGCCTCCAGCTACTATTTCTGCTTTTGAGGAATTAAAACAGGCTTTTCTATAGGAACCTTGCCTCCGCCACCCAGACCCTTCTCTCCCCTTCATTGTTGAGGTGGATGCCTCTGACATAGTCGGAGGCATCCACCCAGGGAGCCCAGGGAGCCCTACTACCGTGCTCTTTCTTCTCCCGCAAATTCACCCCAGCTGAGAGAAATTACAGAATCGGAGATAAGGAACACCTGGCCATAAAATTGCATTTGAAGAATAGAGACAGTGGCTAGAGGGGGGTGCAACATTTCATTACAGTTTACACTGATCACAAAAATGTGGAATACCTCAGTAAAGCACAGTGTTTGAATACACGTCAAGCCCGCTGATCTCTCTTTTTCAGCCGGTTTTACTTTATCCTACACTATCGACTGGCCACAAAGAATGCTAGGGCAAATGCCCTATCCAGACTTCATGATCCTGGAGATACTCTGGACCAATCCCATTTCATTCTGGATACTGCTCAGGAACTCTTGGCAGCCACCCATACAATACTCCAGGGGAAGATAGTAGTCCCACTCTGCCTGCGACCCAAGGTCCTAGCCCAGGGACATGACTCCCTCACGACCAGACACCCGGGAAGAATTCGTACCATGGAACTTGTGTCCTGCTACTATTGGTGGCCTTGCATGGCTCAGGATGTACAAGCCTACGTCAGTTCTTGTCCCACCTGTGGGCAACAAAAACCTTTACCAGGTCGCCCTTGCGACCTTCTATAACCTCTCCCAGAGCCGAGCGAACCATGGGCACATATTTCCACAGACTTTGTGGTGGATTTACCTCCCTCTCAGGTTAATCATGTGATCTGGGTGACAGTGGACAGATTCTCTAAAATGGCACATTTCATCCCTCTCCTCAAGTTACCTATGGCTTTGGAACTAGCATGTCTGTTCATGCAACACATCTTCCACCTCCATGGCCTGCCTTGACACATCACCTCTGACCATGGGCCTCAGTTCACGACAAAATTCTGGCCCTCCTTATGCAAGAAATTCAGAATCCAACTGGACTTTACCACGGCGTTCCATCCCCAAGGGAATGGCCAGGTGGAACAGGTTAATCGAGGTTTAAAGACCTTCATCAGTTCTTTTGAAGGGAGCTGTCAGGACGACTGGGCCTTGTTATTACCTTGGGCAGAGTTCTTCCACAATACTCATGTACACTTCGCCACTGGGGCATCTCCCTTCCAGGTGGTCTTCGGCAAGCAACTCAGACCTCCTTTGCCCATGCCCCTGGCTGTTCCCTCTCTGGCGTGCAACTTACAGCCCAGCAGCTCCATAAGTTATGGGAGTCCACCAACGCCAACCTCCAAAAGGCCGCCAAGACTGCTAAGCAAGCATTGTATAAGCATCGCTGCCCAGCTCCATCATTTAACCCAGGAGATCGGGTGTGGCTCAGCACCCGCCACATTTGCCTTTGGGTTCCTTCTATGAGGTTGGCTCCAAGATACATCGGACCATTCTCCAACAGTGAGCGGTTGGGTCCAGTAACCTATCATCTACGCCTTCCTACCAGTCTGCAGTGCCCCCATCTGCTGTAGTAAAGACTGTCTACTTAATCCACGGGGGTGAGGCAGGTTCATTGAAGCGGATCTGCAACCACCACCAGGCCTGCCAAAAAACGGATGGGGAACAAGCTCCTCTCCTTCTCCACCAGCAGGGACGACAGCAGTTCCACGTCCCTGGTGGTGAAATTTGGCTGCCTTCCCCTGCCAGCCATCTTGGGGTGCATATGCAGGAGAAGTGGGAAGTCCCGCCCTTGCTTTCGCATGCTCACGAGCACGCACGCATGATTACAGGATCGCACAAGTGTACTTGCGTGCATAAGTACACATGTGCACACTGCAGCACACGCTGCGCATGACCGATGCACACAAATCACGGCCAATACATACGCAAATTTTGTATAATGCATGCACAGGTGCACAAACTATGCAAAATCTATGCCACCCGTTATGCGAACAGCAGCGTGTGCCATTATACAGGCGCATGTGCATCTTTGAAAATCTGCCCCAAACATTTCAAAGTGTGTTTTTTGTTTGTATTAATATTCTGCTTTTCAGTTGACAAGGATAATTTGAAATGTTTTAGCTCAGGTGAGTCTTTAATTTTGGGCACTTGGACTACTTTTCTTATTATTGGAACCTCTCTGTTGAGATGCCTTAACTCTGTTTCATTAGTATCTGAGCCCCTATTGGCATTCCCCTTTCACCAGATCCTGTATCAACTTTTCCCATTACGTTCTTTTATCAAATGACAGAACAGTTCCCCCTGCTGAGAATCCAGAACTTTACGGATTCTAGATGACACCACAGCCATGATGTTATAATCAACATCTGGAAAATTGAAGTCTCTCAGCAATAACATCTCCCCTTTCATATGAATTTTGTGAATAGCTTTCATTACATCTCTATGCATTTCTTCTTCCTGCGATAGAGGTTTGTATATTATACCAATATAAATGTATGCTCCATTCCGCCTTTCAGATTAACTCTCAGTGCTTCCTCCTTAACTCAGAAGTCCTGTAGTCCTTTTGCTTTAATATTA
This sequence comes from Rhinatrema bivittatum, assembly GCF_901001135.1. NCBI lineage: Eukaryota > Metazoa > Chordata > Amphibia > Gymnophiona > Rhinatrematidae > Rhinatrema > Rhinatrema bivittatum. The sequence goes on from NC_042619.1 coordinate 178,772,862, forward strand.
TTTTTTATATATAGTGCCATGGCTCATCACTTTCTTCCTTCTCTGTACTTGCTGAATAAATTGTAGCCCTGTATAACTATATCGCAGTCATGGTTTTCCATGTATCATGTCTCCTTGACAGCCACTACATCCATGGCTCTTCCATGATTTTGTTTAGAACAGGGACTTTATTTCCCATACTATGAGCATTAGTGTACAACTGTACATAGCTTATCAGATACTGCCCTTTTTTTCTTATTTCTCTCTAACAGGCACATTTTCAAAGGAGTTACTCATGTAAATGTAACATAGTATCGTAGCAATTTTCAAAAATCATTTAGCCACGTTAAGGGGTAGATTTTCAAAGGGGTATGCGCGTAAGATATGTGCGTACCCCCCGAAAACCTACCCCAAACCCCCCTGCGCGCGCCGAGCCTATTTTGCATAGGCTCGGCGGCGTGCACAAGCCCTGGGACGCGCGTAAATCCCGGGGCTTGCAAAAAGGGGCGGTCGGGGGCGTGGTCAGGGGGCGCGGTTAGGGATCGGGGGCGTGTCCGTGGGTGTGTGGGCGGTCCAGGGGCGAGGCCGAATGCCCCGACTCAGGCCGCTGTGTCGGGGCCTGCCGTGCCGGCGTGAGTAAGTTACTACTGCCTGGAGGCAGCGCGCGCAGGGCTCGGCATGCGCAAGTAGCACAAATGTGCACCCCCTTGCGCATGCCGACCCCGGATTTTATAAGATACGCGCGTATCTTATAAAATCCAGTGTACTTTTGTTCGCGCCTGGTGCACGAACAAAAGTACATGTGCGCGTATGTTTTTAAAATCTACCTCTAAGTATAATTAATGCAGGTAAAACATATTGACAATTCAGTGGCATATATTGTAGCAATGTTCAAAAGCCCACTTACATGGAAAAAGTGCATTTATACATGTAAAACCCAGGTTTCAGCATATAAGGCCCTACTAAGGTAGATTTTAAAATCATTGTGTGTATCTTGCCATGCACTGTTTATAACCTATGTGTGTAGGTTTTAACATACTCTCCAGTCCAGCCACTTTGCTGCTTTTTCTTAGGCACACATGAGTGAGTGAGGGAGAGAGAAAGAGAGAGAGAGAGAGAGAGCCTCTTTATGGGGCTCAGTTTGATACTTTATATATGGACCATTGTAAGGGGGCACTTTGATTTGGGATGAGTTTTCGGGAGGTGGGTTTGGGTTAGGGTGGTGTTGTTTATTACACCACTAAAGTTGTTACAGACATATTCAGAGGTATCCATTGTAAAACTGACCTCATTAAATAGTTTTAGACCTTATAAGTGATGAAAGGAGTTGATTTGCATACTGCAGCTAGCTAGGTTTGGCAGTCTGTTCTAGAAGACACTGCACCCCTTCTTTGATAGGTGAAAGCCATGTCTGTTCAGCTGTCCTTTAACATCATTCTATGGTCCAGGAAGTCAAAATACTCCTATCAACACTGTCTATGCAGTCATTCATTCATCTCAAAAAGGTGACCTTCTTTGCTTAAGCCTTTATCCTGGACTGGGAGGACTGAGGAGAATACCGCCAGTGTACCTATCTGCTTTACCCTTTCTTCCAGAACCATAGTTGATGCATGAACCCTCAACGTCACAGTGAGAGAAGCCTGAAGATCTTTACATGCTAGTCTGGGGATTTTTGTGACTTCATGGATGATTTTCTGATTTGCTTTTGGGATCTTGGCAGGATGAATGCTTCTGGGTAGAGTCACTGTAGGCTTCAACTTTATCCATTTACAGATTTTCTGTCTTACAGTGGATGGATGGAACTCCAAATGATCTTGTAACTCTGTCTAGACAGATGAATATCAATGACTTTTTTTTTGTAGATTTTCAGAAATTTCTTTTTACTGTGGCATGATGAGTTCCCACTAACTTTATGGTGAAGCCCAAACTCAAAACCTTTGGACCTCAAAATACCCAAACTCATTCATGCAGATTTACTTTGCTGGGTGGTTTACTTGCTATCCAATTATTTACACAATTCTAATTAGACAATTAATTAATCCTTTATTATTTGGAGTATGAGAAATAGAGGGGAATTTTAGGAAGTATCCCCTATAGCACCTTGCCATCCTCAGTTCCCCAGTAATCTCATGGAATCCTTTCTAAAATTCACCTTTTTCCACTATGTGCTTTCTCACCTTTTGGCACTTTTTGGGCCCAGTAAAGACTATATTTAAAGATTAGAAAAAATAGTTTAGAAAATTGTAAAAAACCCAAAAGTCAGTCTGCTTGCACAGTTTTGAACTAACCCATCTTTTCCCCAAAGCTTTAATTTCTGGTCAATGCAGAAAGTGGAGAAAACCCTCAGCAAAGAACCACAAGCAAAACGTATGCAAAAGACATTATGGGACATTTGTCCTTTAGATCTAAATTTAAAGTTTGGTCTTACGTCTCACAGTCCTCTTTCTGTAAGTTTTTGCTTGCATATACTCTCTGTAGGATATTTTCTTTTCTTTTCTCTTCCAGACACTGCTGAAAATTAAAGACTTGAGCAAACTATGAATCATTTCAAAACTGTGGAAGTAGACTGGCTCAAATGATTTTTGAACCACTTTGCCTTAGTTATGCTTGATATTTACATATGGCTATTGAACTAGTAACTGTTCACGTGGACACAATTTACACAATTGGGTGCAAAGAGCCTGCAACTTGATCTAAAATATAAACTTTCCTTCAGAAAATAGGGTTCTTTTATTATATGTAATATAATCTCTTCCACTGTGGGACAGTGGAAGAGTTTTATAAAACTAGCATAGGCAGATGGTCTACAGAAGAGGTACCTTTCCCTAAAGATTTTAGGTTAATTAGTAGACGAGTACTATACGTATATGTTTATTAGGGATGTGCATTTGTCTAGGACGAATTAGACAATTTCAACAAAATTGTCTAATTTGGCCTGTTTTGGCCACCCTGAAAAACAAAGGAAAGTTTCCCAAAATTTCGGGAAATTTAATTTTTCGAGGTTAGCACGCTTACATTGAAATTTGGGTTGGCTGAAAAATAAAAAAAACGAACCACAGGAAATACGAAATTTCCCACAGTTCCCCAATAACGAAGCCTGAAACGATCAGGCCATCCAATATACATCTCTAATGTTTATTTGTTTAAGATTTGATTACTTCCCTTTTCTATGCACCGGTACATCAAAGTGGATTACAACAAAAAACAGAGAGGTCCATATTCAGAAGCATTTAGCCAGATAACTCAGAAGATATCCAACTAAATGAAGATTTGAGCACTTATCAGACTAAATTCTAGCCGGATAATAAGTTATCCGGCTAGAATATGTCCAGATAAGCTAAAGGAATTCCAGAAGAGAACTGGGAAGAGTTGAGTTGGTCGCATAAGTTATCTAGCTAACTCTGATATTCATACTTAGGTGGTCATTTACCAAGCAGATTGCACGCGTGCGATAGCAAGATGGGGGTGGAGTCAGGGCGGCGTCAGCCCCGGAAGAGGAGGAGTCGGGGCGGCACCGGTGCTGACATCGTGAAGACTGCACCGACAGCGAAAGGTAAGCACCTTTATTGCTGTCTGTTTCACTCCGAATAACTACACCTTTTATGGTGTAGTTATTTGGCGCGACGCTGGCAGCGATCGCACCGCAGAGGTGCAATCGCTGCCAGCTATCGCAGGACCGCCCCCCCTGTTTTGCCCCCGCCCCCCGTTACCGCGGGATTACCTATGCCTTGCGACATTAGTAAATCCAGACCTTAGCCAGATAACTTAGCCAGCCTACTCTGGTTATTCCGTAGATCTGCCTTGAAGTTAGTGAGATAAACTTATTTGGCTAACTTTAAGATAGCCAGATATATTCAGTGGTGCGGTCACGCCACTGAATACATAGGCTAAGATAACTGGATAATTTTATCCATTTAACTAGTTGAGCAGCACAGCGGCTAAATATGGACCTCAATATAAATAGCATAAATCACATGACACAATTCATAGAATTACAGCATCACAAAATATCAATTTTTTTTTTTTTTTTTTTTTTTTTTTATATACCGAAGTTCTTGTGGGAATTACAAATCACTCCGGTTTACATAAAATGATGAACTGCCCAACAGCGGATGGGGGCTTTACATAGAACTGTAGAACATAAGGAACAATAAAACCGGATGTCAATTTAACATAGTAATAATAAATATAATATAATATAATATGTACATACAATTTAACTATTTAACGTAGTAGAGATGACCTGTCAAATCTACCATATAGATACAATAAGAGTAATATAGTGAACTTATGGATTCAAAAATTGATTGAGCAGTTGTGGAGTCCTGATAGTAGGAATTGGTGAGATGTCGATAATTTAGGGATACTATTATTTAGGAAGTCCTCTTGTCTAAGTATCATTGAGAATCTGGGAAGGCTTGTTGGAAAAGCCAGGTCTTCAGTCTTTTTTGGAACTCTTGATGACTGGGTTCTAGTCTTAGATCTGGGGGGAGAGCGTTCCACTGGTGGGGTCCAGCTGAAGATAATGCTCGTTTGCTCAATGCTGATTTTACTTGTGGGACATGCAGTATTCCTTTGTATGCGCTTCTAATTGGTCTGGAAGATGTATGCGGTTGAAGTTGAGTGCTTAGCATGATAGGAGCCAGATTGTATATTGCTTTGTGTACTATTGTGAGTATCTTATAGAGTATCCTATATTTGATGGGAAGCCAATGTAAGTTACGAAGGATTGGGGTGATATGGTCTTTTTTGTTAGAACTTGTGAGGATTCTAGCAGCGGAATTCTGTACCATCTGTAATGGTTTGATGGTGTTGAAGTGTAGACCTAGCAGAAGGGAGTTGCAATAGTCGAGCTTTGATAGTATGATGGATTGCAGTACGAGCCTGAAGTCCGAGAAGTAGAGGAGGGGTTTAAGTTTTTTAAGGACTTGCAGTTTGTAAAAGCAGTCCTTATAACTTCAGATTTTCATATTCCCTATGTCTTATCCCTGTTCCACAAACCACCATGCAACACTTGGACCATATGTTCTTCCAAACAGAGACCCGCATAGTATTTAGGACCCCAAGAATATTAAATCATGAAACCAGGCCTTCACTTTCACTCTAAAGCTTAGGTAATTATTCTTGGCCTGCACATCGTAAAGGATAGCACTCCAGATTAATGGCACAAAACAAGTGCCAGCTCTGTTTCAAATAACAGATAATCTAGCAGCATTGAGGTCCTTGTTGGCACATAATCGCAACCAAATATTTAGGCTCATCCTGATATAAATATTTAAAGGATAAAGAAAGCACTTTAAATTCTGCTCTGGCTTGAATAGGAAGCCAATAAATAATCATATAAGTTAGGAGTAACGTGATCTCACATCTTCCCCCAAGCAACAGTCTAGCCACCATGTTCTGAAGTAATTAGAGATGTTGAAGGTTTGTTTTTTTTTAAAACCACTGGTATTTGAGATATAGAGTGTATATTCAGAGTGGAAATTAATAAGGAACTGTATTCCTATATGAAAGCTGTATTAAAATATGTTCTTAGTCAGACCTTGGTTAGTAAATAATATCTCAGAATACCTTAAAACTGCAAAGAATTAAAGAATGGGACACAACCTTATATATCTCCTCCTTCTTATGCATGCATCTATGCATATACCCATTTACTTTTCCCAAACTAATGTAACATATATTATGATGCAAAGACCTCACATGAAAATAATCTTGATAACATTTTCAAACAGGAATAGAGGCCTAGGCCTTATCAAATTTCTTATGGGAGGAGTGCCAGTGCTAAGAGCATTGGGAACCTAACACTTAACTGGTTTTAAGGGAAGAAAGCTGTTATAAAAAAGAAAAATGTTCTATCAGCCCTGTGTGCATGTGCTTGATTCCTCCTCAGAAAAAGGTTGTAGTCCTGTTACACAGTATAAAACATTTTTTTTCCAATAGAAACACAATTAGAGAACTCTCTTAGTACATCTTAACCCCATGAAGGAAGAATGGAGAAATTCTATATTTGATGAATGGGCTAGAAAAAAGCCCCTGTAATTTTAATGCAATTGCTACATAATAATCTTCATAAATGGTGAGCAGTAGTAAAAATGTCCTTGCTAAGTACATATTGCCTTATTTTATAAACAATACCTTTCAAGTGCAGTGGTTTTTTTTTTTTTATTTCTTGAACCATTTTATGGAATATAATGGTAGTGTATTTTTACATTACATAGTTGGTTGATATGGTTGATAAACAACATGTGAAATCACCTTGATATGTTTCCAAGCTGTATGTATATATAGACAAAACTGCAAAAAGTTGCATCCCGAAGTAGATTTAATCTTTAAGATTTTCTATTTAAAAATGAATTTATTTAATGGGGAGTAGGTATAAAGAAGTAAATGAAGTTCCAACTCTGATTTTAGGGAGACATCCACTTCCTGATTTATGAATCTGAAAAATGACGGCTGCTCAATAAAGGCCACTGGCGAGTCGGTTCTCTACAGCACATAGCCTTTGTGTGGGAGAAGCATGTGAGCAGAGAAAAACAAAGTCATGACAATAATTTTGAAAGCTTTTTGTCATTGGTATCCCTGTCACTCCAGCGTTCTCCCACCCTAACAGGCTTGGAAGTGCTAGGCAGATTCCAATGTATGGGCAGAGATTATGGCAAATCGGCTGAATGGGAGGAAAAGAGCATTGTAAATAAATAGACTTGGACAAACAAACTCATAGACTTACTTTGTTTTATAAGGCTATTTTTTACAGGTTCAAAAGTGCTTTGTGTTACAGATGCAAGTCTGTTTATGTGGGCATTTGCTATTAATATATTCTCGAGATCAGCAAGAATAAGCTAGACGCAGTACATTTGTTTTACTTTAAAACTAAAGTCATTGGCTGTAAAGCAGAACCAACTGTAGTGTACACAATGAAGTCAAAGTTTACTGTCTGAACACTCGCCTTTATTCACATTTAAATGCATGAAATCTTAAAGCACCATTGAATGTGTCCATAATCCTGTCCATTTGGCAGCTTTTACATAATTTTCTAGGTAAAGGTGACCTGATCATTTGATGGTGTTGACAGTGCAACTGAAGTGACCTTCCAATAAATGAGGCTGGATTACCCAGACACCATGGCAAACAACAGCTCATAATACGCATGGAGAAATTTCCATAGCATATTAGATCATTGCCTTTAATGACACATAGATCATGCTTGAAATGCAAATCTTCATTTCCCTGCACACTTAATACGTTTTAAAGGAGAATTGTGGCAAAGGATTAGTTAACAGTTCAAATTGGGTTTTGTTTCTAGAATTCAGTAGAAAATTGCTTTAAATCCATGTAAACCTCAGCCCTGGCTCCCTAGAAAACCACACATTCCTTTAGAAAACTGCATTGTTTTGTGAGAGATAATTTATGATCTCAGGCAGTTAAGCTATTGGAATACTTAAACAAAGCCTGCGCTATATTAAAATACTCCCTTGAAACAAACATACAGCAACCTGAGAGATACAATTGTGTAATATAATTTTATTTTAAAATATAGAACATATCTTCCATGTATTTCTGCACCCCCCCCCCCCCGAAAAAAAAATCAACAACAAAAAAATATTTTTCTAGTTTACCTGATAATGTTATGTAAAGGTTCTGATGCTTGTTACCATTCATATCACACAAGTCACATGCTGTAAATTTAGTTTATATCAGTGTAATTAACAATGCCAAGGCCAGATGCATTAATATTCTTGCTCCTGTTGCTTAACTAAAGTACTTCACAACATGAATGACACAAAATATCAATACTAAATGTTTTATAGCAGCATGCTAAACCAGCCTGAGGTTGAAGGGATGCTTACATAGAAGAGGGAGAAAGAGAGAAAGTAAGGAAAGAAGCAACATTAGTGCTGACATTGTTTTAATTGGAAGAGTCATTGGATTAAATCAAGCCAAGCCATTGAAAAATGCTAATAAGAAGAAATAAGAATAAGTTCAGGACTATTGTAGTCTACTGTTGAACACCTTTATTTCAGTTGTATATACTGCCAGAGTGCTCAGTATGCATGCAAAGCTAGTGAGTTTGGGCAAACAGGTGATGCTGAGGAATTGTTTGGGGAAGGGGAAAAAACAGGATTGGTTTAAGCTAAGAACATAAGAACATGCCATACTGGGTCAGACCAAGGGTCCATCAAGCCCAGCATCCTGTTTCCAACAGTGGCCAATCCAGGCCATAAGAACCTGGCAAGTACCCAAAAACTAAGTCTATTCCATGTTACTGTTGCTAGTAATAGCAGTGGCTATTTTCTAAATCAACTTAATTAATAGCAGGTAATGGACTTCTCCTCCATGAACTTATCCAATCCTTTTTTAAACACAGCTATACTACTGCACTAACCACATCCTCTGGCAACAAATTCCAGAGATTAATTGTGCGTTAAGTACAAAATAACTTTCTCTGATTACTCATACTCTTGTATTTGTGTAATTACAATGTAATTGTGGGAAGAGTTTGTATTTGACCTGTCAGAGTTGAAGGAACTCCATGTTCTGGTTTGAACTGAATGTGAAAACTCATACCAGATGCTATTTTGAATATCAACTATTTAGTCAAAATCAATGGCTTTTCTAGGCTGCAAGATCACAGTGTGATTATCCATACTACAGGCAACTCCAGAACTAAATGAGAGCCAGGTGAAATCACTGGTGAACTGGATTGACCCATCATTTTAATATGACTCAGCATACCCATTTGATTGATTCAAATTATCTTGGCTTAATGGATTTCTATTAAGTTTCTTTATGCATTATGATCCCTTTTTATGTAACATAGGTTTAACACATTACACCAGGTAGAAATATAATATCAGTAATTAAGGACACAGCTGTAAATTCTCAAAGGCTTAAGGCTTGATTTTAAAAAGCATTTACACACTTAAAATTTGTTTTTTACATGTGTAAAAGCCCATAGTAAGTGGAATTTTGAAAATTGCTACAATATATGCAATGAATTGTCTATAGCAGTAGTTCTCAGCCGGTGTGTCGCGACACACCAGTGTGTCGCCAACAACATGCAGGTGTGTCACCACACTTCCCGTTCCCCCACTGACTCAGCTGCTCCCCCTCCCGAGCAAAATAGGTCCTCCACCCGGGCTTAAAATGCTGATAGCCCGGGCAGAACACGGCAGGACAGCTGGAGTCAGCGGCACCAGCATTCGCTCTTCTTCCTGCCCCCACTACCCCACGGCCCAGAAGCGGAAGTGGTGAGCAGCGGGTGCGTGTGCGGGAAGAAGTGACCATGCTAGTGCAGGCAGCGTTGGCCTGAAGAAAAGAAGAGAGGCGCACCCAGAGGAATGAGCTGCACGGCTCGGAGAAAAACAAAGAACGTCATCAACCCCCACGGCCGATGGGACTCCTTTCTCTGCGAGGCCTGAAAATCAAGTAGGTTGCTGCTGCCTTTAGGGTTAGAAGTGGAGGAGGCTGCTGCTGCTAGTTTGGGGGAGGGGGGGAGAGTGAGTGAATGAGCAAGCATGTGTGTGTGAGTGAGAGAGCATGTATGTGAATGATTGAGAGTCTGTATATGTGAAAGAGAGTATGTGTGTGATTGAGAGCTGGTTTAGGTGAGGGAGAATGTGAGTATGTGATTGAGAGCATGTGTGAAAGTGAGAGAAAGAGAGAGAGCACATGTACCTCTGTGTGACAGAGCTAGTTTAGGTGAGGGAGCATGTGAGTATGTGATTGAGAGCATGTGAGAAAGATAGAGCAATGTGTCTGTGTGTGATTGAGAGCTGGTTTAGGTGAGGGAGCATGTGAGTATGTGATTGACAGCCTGTGTGTAAATGAGAGAAAGAGAGAGAACATGTTTGTAAGCATGCGAATGAAAGTCTGTGTGTGAGAGAAAAAGACAGCATGTATGTTTGTGATTGAAAGCTTGTGTGTATAAGCCTGGAAAGATAGACAGCAAGTGTGTAAATGTGTAATTAAGAGCCTATATAAGTGAGAGAGAAAAAGCATGTGTATATGTGAGCAATTGAGAGCCAGTGTGAGAGAGAGAGGAGAAAGTTGCAAGCAAATCATCCCTCCTCCTACTAATTGAAAACAATCTCAGGGCACCTGGATATCAAACATTCCCAGGTATGCAGAGCAAAAAATTGTTTGTATCCTTATTATTTTTCATTACTGGGTCTTTGTGTCTGCTATTTTGAAATATTTTATTGGTATCTCGAAATTTTTATATGAGTTTTTAATTATTGGATATTTCATTCATCTGCTGTTTTGAAATAATCTGTTCTTTTTGTTAGTATGGTTTTACTGCTACTGATTTTATATTTCTTGATTTGTTTTATAAGGATGGGTGATGTTTCTTTTTTTCCATTGTTGCACTGCATACAGAGACTCTGGCTTGTTGCGGTTTCCAATTTAGTTTTTGTCTGCATGCTTCTAGTTATGTGTTTTGGTCTCTTTATTCTTTGTTAGGTGAGGGTCAGCACATGTGATTCAGGTGAGGTTTTCTGCTGGCGTGTAGTTTCTGTGTAGAGCTCTATAGCAGCCTGACTTGGTCCGTTTTTCTAATAGGAGATGTATTGGTGTCTTAAGGCTTGGTATATTTTCAGTGTTGCCTTTTCTTAGGTAAGGTGGTTTCTGTTAAGTGCTGGAAATTGGTGCTGTTTTGGTGTGGGATGTTTACTGTTTATGCAATTTCTGTTCAGACAGAATATATATCTTTTTCTTGTGTCATTCTTAACAATAAAAATAGTACTGGACCATTATTTTTTATTTCCGTCATAAATTGTAATGAGCAGTGTGTCACACATGTGAGCATGGTCTGTCAGGTGTGTCACGATGGGAAAAAGGTTGAGAACCACTGATCTATAGGACAAATGGCTTTTTAAAATTCCTATAATAGTATGTTACATTTACATGTGTAACTTCTTTTAAAATTACCTCTCTCATGTACAATAGGGAGCATTGTTCTGTTCGTATTTCTCATTTTTAATGTCAAAGTGGCCCCTAACCCCTACACTAATACCTAAACCTCTCCTTGAGTGAATAGGTAGGCCTCATATAGAGGTATAAATACCAACCTAGTATGAGGGCATTATGGTTAGGCTCTCTCTCTCTCCCTCCTTCCTTCCCCAGTGGTTGTAGAAGGGCCCTGATAGCTAGGCTCGATCTCTAGGAGCTTAAAAATACTAAAACAGCATTTGTAAAAACATGCATTAAAGCCTTGCAATATGGCTTTGCAAATTATAAAGCCAGCCCACTTGACTACAAATCCCACCCCAAACTCCTCCCCCTTTTCTAATTTGCATCGCACTATGCGTTATGTGGTTTTCGCTTGCGTTAAAGGCATTTTTTCATGCGGAAATGCCTTAAGGCATGCAAAAACGATATATAGAACTTTGATAAATGACCCCCATAGTTTGCTATGGATTGAAATGAGCTCCATAGCAAATTTGCACCAGAAACTCTGCTACTGGGCCTGGCAGGAAAAGATAAGGACACCTCAATGAGGAAATGAGCTCTGTAACAAACTTGCACAGGAAAGAGGCCACTAACCCATGGGAAATCTTGTGTGTTAGTTTTATTGGCCCCATTGTAGGTATTCCTTAGGGATGTGCTTTAGTTTCCAAGTGCCAAAAATGCAACAAACGAAGCCATTTTTTGGTTTGTTCTGAATGGGAATTTTAATTCAGCTCCATCCTCCAGGCAGGCTTGCCATTTTTAAAGCATTATGGACCCAGGCGGGGGTGACTGGGTAACACTCCCGCTCTTTTTGGAGGTTCCAAGAAGGGAGTAAGTAGGGGCCGGGTGAGAGTTCTTCAGCTTGGCAATTTTAAAGAGGGATGAGAGTGGATAGTGAGCCCCAGCCCTGGCCTCAGCATTGGGATGTCTTGGGGAAGACCCTGGAGCTGGGCTGTTTCTGGGTAGGCCCTAGAAATAGGTAGATTTTGGCATTAGGCCAACTCTGGGTAGGCCCTGGTGCCAGGCTGGCTTAGAGCAGACCTGGGGCCAGGCAGGCTTGAGGCAGGCCCCAGTACTGTTTAAGTCTTGGTGCTGGGTTCTGGGTTGTCTTCAGACATGCCAAAAAAACAGTAGGCCCCATCGCCAGGATGCTGCATTTTTTTTTTCCATTTTTGGTTTCGCAAATCAACCAAACTGAAAAAAAAATGTTATGAACAGGAAAAAAACAAAAAAACAAATCCCCCACCAACCCAAAATGAAAAAAATGTACCAATATGAAAAAATTGGGGCCTCACAATACTAGTATTCCTTTTAATGTGTTTGCATACTTTTAGCTGTGCAACACTTTGATATGTATGCATAAATTATGAAACTATCTTGTATGTGAAAATTGACATTTATGTGGCCTGAAAAGTACATGCATATAATGCTACTTAGGTATTTCTGACTATGTTTCTTCAGGGGGCAATGCTTTACTACATCTATATTGCCCCAGCCGACAACTTCGCTCTTCACAAAGAGGCCTTCTTGATGTGCCTTCTCCATCCCATGCCAAGCTGTGTAAAACCAGGGACAGTGCTTTTTCTTGTTGCTGCACCTATTTTGTGGAACACTTTTCCAGTTGAATTGCGTTTAGCAGACAGTTTAAAAACTTTCAAATCCATAGTAAAAACATGGCTGTTTATGCAGGCTTTTTATTACGCTATGGCACTATTGTAAGCATCTCCTGATTCGGCTGCTGTCTGTCTATGTTGAAGTATTTTTGCTGATATATATATGTAATGTATAATTTTTATTTTATGTATGTTTCATGCTGTACATTGCCTAGGTTTTTTTAGGCAATTAATAATTTTAAGTAAAAGATAAAAGATTTGAAAAAAGAAAAATGTACCTACCAATCATCCTCCCAATCAATTATCCAATCTGATAGGCTTTGACTGATAGAAGTCAAATGAAGTACCCAGGATTATTTTTTTTTTTATGTTTTCTAAAAACATTAGCAGGTTGGATCTGACGATATGACGTTGATCTCTGTTAGGTATCCCAAGTGAATAAGGTTGCTAACTGACTCCCAGATTTTCAGGACAGGTTCATCCAGACCTGGTTTTACTCCATTGATTGCTGGGACTTATTCTGATTTCCCTATTGCATTCCCTAAGGCAATAGAGACTATAAGTAACTGCAAGCAGGGGAATAAAACCAGGACTGGATCAAACTGTCCTGATTTTAGGGAGCTGGTTGGCAACCCTACAAGTGAAAGCAGTCATTGATGTTTAATCAGTCTATAGATCTGCTGTCACAACACTTACCATTTAGTTTATCCCCTGCTTTACATTTTAAAAAAAACATTATATGCTTTTTAAAATTATTTCCCAGATTCTTCAACTAACTGCATGACAGACCTCAATATCACCATGAACAATGTAGTCTTGTACTTTTCATGTTGTTTTATACTCCACTATTTTTAAACACTATCTTCCTTTCCGGCATCCTAGGGAAATATCTCTACGTGTTAAGTCTTATCTGAAAATACTATAGAGAAACCTCAGCCTTAAACATTTTCTTTTCTATAGTGTGGGGCCTATGCAATAAACTTTAATGTGCACATTGAGGCCCTTTTGTGCATGCTAAGAATAACAGACAAGGCAGGAAGGCCTTAATGTGCATGTTAAGAAGCTCCCTTAATACATTAACATGTAAGAAATAGGATTCTTTCTTACCTGTATATAAATAAGGTAAATACCATATGCAAATAAGACTTCACCAAGCCAATGAGAAATAGCATGGCATTAACTTTTTTAACATACATGCTAAGGCCTAAAAATATCTAGCTCCATGTAGAAAAATTCTGTGTTAACCAACCAGTCCTTTCACTGTGGGCTAGTTAGCACAGGGGGTTTCACTGAAAAATAATTTGGTTTGAGGGGGTAGTTCTGGCTGAATTTCATTTCATTAGGGTGGGTATTTTCTTTGTATACAATTTGGGAAATAGCGCCATATCTGAATAGCATGTGCTATTTGGAAATAGTGCACGCTGTTTGCAAATAACGTGCACTATTCTGAAATAGAGTGTGCTATTTCCCAAAATATATAACCTGAATTTTTTTTTTTTGGGGGGGGGGGGGGTTGTTGACTCCAGGGATTTGTTTTATTTAAAACAAATAAAACCAAAAAAGGACTTTTTCAGTTTGGATTCCTTATTCATTTTACATGAATATGCATACCCATCTCCCATGGAGTGAATAGAACGGTGCCACAACAGACCATCACCAGCCACCTACTCCTTCCAGAAGAAGGACAAGAAGCTGCATGCCCTTATCCCTGTTTTAGCCACCCAGGGCAGAGATGATAAATGGCCACATGTCCCATTTCCTCCTACCAATTCCCCTTTGTAGAGATAATAAGGGGCCATGTGTTCCAATCCTCTGACCACCTAGGAGCCAAAAGCAAAGAATCTCTATGACTTGTGATGCACCCAGTGCCCCTGCCCAACTCTTACCAGCTCTACATCATGTTAGGAGAGAGCAAACCACTTTCCTGCCACGAATCTGGTACTTTTAAAAATAGTACTGACTGAACTTTTTTGATACTATGCCATGTGCATGAGGGCAGCCAGTTTTCTTCTGCCATACATTGATGCCTATAAGAATTGAACTTATGGAGGGAGGGGTGGAAAGGAAGATCATGGCATGTAGCCCCTTGATCTTCAGGCTGGGGAATACGGGCAAGGAGGGGATCTATTGGAATATCATGGCCCCTCCATTCTGTGTATGAGCAGAGTAGTAAGGAGGAAATTCCTGCTAACCAGTACTTTCAATTTAGGACAGTTTACAAGGGGGATTTTGTGCTATGGGTAACATGAATATTCAACTTTTTTTATATTAATGTGCACATTAGTCCCATGGTCATGCTATTTAGGAAAAGGTTTACCATGGCCATGATAAAATCTTTTGATTGGCATGTTAAGTCATTTTAATAAGCATGTAAAAATTATATTGAGTCGTGCCATAAAACTTCTTTTTTTGTCAATCAATTACTTTATTTCTTACTTTTTTCATTTATTTGGATTTTATGTTCTACTT
Organism: Rhinatrema bivittatum; assembly: GCF_901001135.1. NCBI lineage: Eukaryota > Metazoa > Chordata > Amphibia > Gymnophiona > Rhinatrematidae > Rhinatrema > Rhinatrema bivittatum. The sequence goes on from NC_042619.1 coordinate 178,787,876, forward strand.
TGTCAGAAAGCTCCCAAAGTGATTAAAATAGAAAGCATTAAAAACAAAATACACATTTCTAGCCTCTCAACCAAACAAAAGTTGCTTTTGAGGTATTAGCTGCTAAATAAATGATGCATAGAAATATAGCTAAAAAAAACAGTGCTTAATTAATAATATAAATACAAGCATGAAAACAACAATAAGAACAAATGATTTTTAATAAATAAAATACAACAAATATCTATAGATATGACATAAAATATATTTTCATCTCTCCAGAGCTAAAATAAATGAAAATAGAAAACATAAAAAAATATTATGAAAGGCTGTGAAATGTACCCATTCTCACCATAAAAGTAAGGAATATCACAAAAACTAAATCAATTAGTTAATAAATCAGTTAAAAAAAGGACTTAATCATTTTCCTGAAGTTTAAATAATTTAATGTAAGTTTTATTTAATACAGGGTTTCCCAACCCTCTCCTGGAGGCACAGCTAACCAGCCAGGTTTTCAGGATATCCAAAATGGAGACCCAGGGTTTGCATATTCATTGTAACAATCCTGAAAACCCAATTGGATAGGAGTGCCTCCAGGAGAAGGTTGGGAAATACTGATTTAATAGGCCCCTATGTGTATCTTCCTAAAATGTGAATTTTAAAAAGTATTATTTGGCTATAAATCTAAAGTTAAAACTTAAAATATTTGTGTATATTTTTTCACCTAGGCCAAATGTTATAAAATACATCAAAATGGATACTAATATTCCCTATAATAAAGCTACTTATATTGATATATGTAACATACATTAGACAAGATATATTTGATTAACAGAATGCATATAGTATAGCACTATACTACTAAAGCACAAAGAATAATTATGGAACTCTCTTCCACAAGACTTACGACTTGAAGCAAATACCAATACCTTCAAGAAAGGACTCAAAACTTGGTTATTCCAACAAGCCTTTTCTTAAACATAATCTCTCAACTTTCTTTTCAAAATTTTATTTTTATCATTAAATTTAGATTTCTTTTTAGGATTTTAATGGATATTTTATGTATTATAATGTTTTATTAAGGATTTTATGTATTTCATACTTTGTTTTTATTTTATTCAAATGCTTTTAACTGTGCATTTGCTAATAAGTTTGTACACCGATGTGATGTTTTTTTATGAACGTCGCTATAAAAAAAACAAATAAATAAATAATTGATATGGATCTAACAATTGTTGCTATCAAGACATAAGGCAACCAACATGAATCTGTAATGAAGAAACGTTTCTATATAGTTACTCTCAAAATGTTACCCAAGTGATAACAATCTATGAATGACCATGTCTTTCAGTAATACTCTTTCTACCTCTTTTATCAATGACATTATTTACCAAAGGCTCTGTTTTTTTTCATTCAGGGATGGTCTCTTCTCTTTGAACAGGTTCCTAAGGATCTTTGCCTCAAGCACAAAATAGAAGAAGCTCTTTACCGAGTATGACTCCTGGTGTGAGAGATATAAAAAGGGGTTGAGCAGTTTAATGGCTACATGTTGGACAGGTTTGGCCATCACAGGACCCAGATGGCATAGCAAATATTGCTCTAGTAGCAGCATCTTGCTGCTTTGCTGTTTTCACTGTCAAGTGTGCTGGTGGCATTGGCACTGACTCTTAATTATCACAGGAGTTAAGCTGCTTCAGGGCTGCCTGAATTGTTTAATCTTCTGAAATGCCTTTTGCCTTTGGCTCATCTCTGATCCTGAGGACTGTGTCCACAATCTGTTACTGCGCAAAGTTTTCAGGGGGAATTAGATCAAAGTCACACAATGAAATATTGTCTCCAATGACCCTGTCTTTCAACTAGCACATGCTTCATCCTTTGGTTTCTCTTAAAACCAGTCTTTTAATTATTTTTTTTAAAATTAATATGTTTGTTTTACTCTGAAGTCTGAGACAAAGCTACACGTCTTGCTTACCTTGTATATGGCAAACATATTTCTCACTGTTACTTGACAGAATATATAGCTAGCAATGGCAGATTTTCAGAAAAAAATGCACATTGTTTTAAAATATGTGAGTACTTTGTTTTTTTAAATGAATCATTATGAACAAAACCAGTTCAGTTTGTTTCCTTTTACATTCTTGTTCTAAGGCTGATCTTATATCTATTAAAAGTCATTTGGACTCTTCTGGTTCATATTTTATATGCTGCAGTTGCTATATATATATATATATATATATTCCAGTTACATTTTTGTTGTATACATGAAACTAACAAAGTATTTACAAACCTCAAAAGATGTTTCCTGTCCTGTATCTGTGGCAACGTACTTTTGAAAATAAAACTCATATATATATTTATTTATTTAAAGGCATTTATAGTTGTATGTGCACCATTCAATAAATCTTGCATACAATAAATAATCCAAGCTCATTCCTAGAAGTCTATGGTGGTGGTGGCAGAAGCGGGGGGGGGGAAGTTAGCTGGTTTGGGGCATAGCTAAAGTTCAACAATTAAAAATCATTTACATTATCTGATATGATTTAAAGAATGTAATATAAAGGCCCTCAAAAGATAGTTTTCTTTGAGTATTTATGAGTATTGATTTGTTTCTTAAATTGAATCAAAGAGTGTTTAAAGCATATTATCACTTTGTTTCTAGCTCTTTTCTTTCAAATCATTGCCCTTCTCTTTCTCTTCTGTTCCTGTTTCGGTCCCAGGGAAGGATAGATAACAAAACAAACCCTCTTATTGCCTAAACCCTTGTAGATGAATGAGAACTTCAATCTTGGAAGAGACCTGCAGGTTACAAAGACTGCTAGTTGAGAGACTCATGTGTGAGCAAATGTTTGGGCAGGCATTTCTACAGACAGAGAATGTATTAAACCAGATCAGAGAAAGCAGGGGAATACAGATGGGATTATAAAGTTCAGAAGGTTACATGATGTAGAACTATGAAGTCAGTGCTACTCACCCAGAAGCACTTTGAAATCAGAAATGGTAGAGATCATCCGGTACCTGTTGGAAAATGGAATAACATGTATTGTGTATGCTGTTTGTGCACATTCTGCTGTGCAATTAATTGCTCTAGTCATTATATCTTGGGAGTACTGCTTATTGAAAGGCTGCACTATGATATTGTCCTAATGAAATGTCATTGTATAAAGGATGAGATAATACTTTGTTGTCCTTCTTGATTTTAGTATCTTCAAAGATATCATGTTGCCTTCGGCTATACAATACTTTCCTCCTGTATGGAAGCTGAGGTTTGGTAACATGATTTTCTAGTGTTTAATACTTAAACTATGATTTTATATACTTGGAGAAAATAGTAAGTTCTTAAAATAAACTTTTGTTGAAGGTATAAGAACCTTATACCATAACAACCATGTGCCATAAAAAGATTGCCAAGAGTCCACAAATAGACAGAAGTAGTCATAAGGGGCTGTAAGGATTGTGCTTAGGCTGAGAACTCCTTTCACACTGCACAACTTGTTTTCAGAATTAAAGTTTTCTAAAGTCTTTCATCAAATTGTTCTCGTGCAAAGGAAGCATCTATGAGATCTACACTTCTTTTTGATCTGCACAGCGTTTTTTAGCAGCTCCTACATAAAGTGCTTTAGATAAAAGGGCAAAAATTCATCTACAGTGCCTCACTCAGTATTCAGGAAGATGCCTTGGAGTCTTCTCGCTTTGATGCAAGACTAAACTGTATTTTGATGAAAATAGTAGTAATGACTGTGAATGGCGGAAACACTGTACAGTCTATTGCACTAATTGTTAAGGAACCTGCTAGGGATCTAGGAATCTGTTGAGGATCTGCTAGGGAATTAGCATTCTGTTAGGAATCTGCTCCTGTGGTAGGAGGAGTTAGCGATCTTGTATGAGTGAGCTCCTTTGAGAGAAGGAGCTAGCTATCTGTGATGGTTAAACTCCTATGAAGGGGAGGAGTTAGCAAGCTGGTTGTGAATGACACCTCAAGAGGGAGGAGTTAACAATCTGTCATGAATCTCCGTACGGAGTTAGCAATCTGTTATAATCTGCTCCTGAGGAAGGAGAAGTTAGTATACTGATATGCTCAGCTCCTGTAGAGGGAATAGTAACAAACTGTAATGAATCTGTTGCTGAAGACTCCTGGTAGGGAAGGAGTAGCCATCTGTTACCAGCGGAGTGCTTGGAGAGGACACTCAGCTGTAGAGGAATGTAGATAGGTGAATCCTTGGGCCGATGGCAGATGACTGCACCCCCAGGAGGATATCCTGAGAGGGACCACCGGCTAGGCTTGAGTATGGAAACAGACACAGATAATTCTTTTATTAGACAGGTTAGTAGAACCACCAGAGGTGGCAGTAGTGAGCTGATATGCCCGGCAGGGCTGAAATCCCTCAGGTACTGGAACAGCGATCCCAGGGTTGCTGAGCTGTAGAGAAACTATAGATAGTGAGTAGACAGGGTATTCTGTGTTCATAGCCAGAACTGGATGATAGATCTCACATAAGGTATTTAGAAAGCTCAGTAGCTGGAAAGGGTTAGGCCCTCGAGGAGCAAGTACCTGGTTCCAGGGAAAGCTCTGAGAGAGCGATGGTAACTCACAATTGTCTGTATCTGTGATAGCTTCCAGGCAGTAGACAAACTTCAGAGTGTTCAGGAACATGGGCCTCAAGGAGCGAGTACCAGTTCCTATTGGCAATCTGAAATAGAGAAAAGAGAGTGAGGCCCCCGAGGAGCGGGTACCCCTGGTAAGTCCGAGGAGGCAGAGTAGCTTGGACGAATCCTTGCTAACTCAATTCGTTAGCAAATACTGAGACCTTTTATATTGGAAGCGGATGACGTCAGTTCAGGGGGACGCCCCCGAGGTTCGCGCCCTTGCTGGTACATCATTCGGAGCGCGCGCCCTACGTCATCAGGAACATGGTGAATCCACAGCATCATGCCACTCCGGGGATGCCGCGGCAGCAAACCGTCCATCAGGCCCGGAGGGAGTCGCCACAGTGGTAAGGAGGGTGGAGTGAGGGCGTCGAGCAGCGACGGACGCAACACTAATCATGTTTGTAAGTTTACCCTTGTCCCATTGCTTACCATGTACATGTTCTCTCCTTACCTAGCAATTTTTGAATTGCTTATTCAGAAACCTGCTTTTGTTTGCTTATGTGATGTGTCATAGAAAGAAAGGAAAACTGAGCCCTCATCTTCTCACAAAGATTTCTTTTGTACTTTCCTCTTATTATATAAACACACATTGTATATACAGTATATATATATATATATATAGCTATATTTAGTAGGGATGTGCAGAGCAAAATTTTATGTTCATATTTTTTATGTCCGAAAGGGGGTCCCACTTGCGGCCAATATGGACATAAAAAAAATCCAATGAGTTGGGTATATGTACATATGTGCAAAAAAAAAAATTAAACCCCCTCACCCTCCTTAATCCCCCCCCCCAGACTTACCACAACTCCCTGGTGATCGAGCGAGGAGTGAGGACGTCATTTTCTGCAATCCTTGGCGAGAAGCATGTGACGTCGGTGGCACGTCGAGTGACGCGGCGTCACGTGATTCCCGGCTCGTTCGCGCCGGATGGCTCGTTCGGCCCAAAAGAACTTTTGGCCAGCTTGGGGGGGCCTCCTGACCCCCCCAAGCTGGCCAAAAGTTCTTTTTGGGCCGAACGAGCCGTCCGGCGCGAACGAGCCGGGAATCACGTGGCGCCGCGTCACTCAGACGCGACGTCACGTGATTCCCGGCAAGTTCGCGCCGGACGGCTCGTTCGGCCCAAAAAGAACTTTTGGCCAGCTTGGGGGGGCCTCCTGACCCCCTCAAGCTGGCCAAAAGTTCTTTTTGGGCCGAACGAGCCGTCCGGCGCGAACGAGCCGGGAATCACGTGACGCCGGCGTCACTCGACGTGCCGCTGACGTCACATGTTTCTCGCCAAGGATTGCAGAAATGGCGTCCTCACTCCTCGCTCCATCACCAGGGAGTTGTGGTAAGTCGGGGGGGGGGGATTAAGGAGGGTGAGGGGGTTTATATTTTTATTTTGGCTCAACAATCGCGATTTCCCACATATCGAACATATCTATGTTCGATATGTGGGAAATCCGATCGTTTATGTCGAATCAATTTTTTAAGTAAAAAAAAAATATGAGTTGCGTTTTACTAATGCGGTCAATCCGAATGCACACCCCTAATATTTAGTGGGGTGCTGGCAGCTCTCTCCTGTTCTTTTGGCTTCCATCTCATTCACAACTCAGGATGGGATCTGACATCATGAACCTGCATTTGCAACTACGTGGAGATCTCCCCCCCCCCTCCCCCATATACACAGACACTATTTTATATTCCATCTCACCTAACCCAGCCATGTGATGGCAGTCTTCACCTGGTGGGCCATATACCAGGATTCCTTTTGGAGTCTTGCAGTCTCGGACCTTATATCCTGCCAATGGGTGTCGCCATTGTGCAATGACTGGGACTCCCTCCATCAGGGGCTGTGATGATTGCCATCTCCACAGCATCCTCCAACCCCAGCTGGAGCAGGGAGAGGACAATCTGACCTGGAAATTGAACCCAAGTTTACTGCATGGCAGAGCATAGTCCTGCCTACTGAGCCCCAAGAGCAGATTCAGTGTATTGTTTTCTTTGGCCAGACTATTGAAAGGCAGGAAGGTTACACTTTTTAAAAAAATAAAATATTTATAATATCCCATTCATTTAGAGGATTTGACTTTCTGCTGTGCAGTTAGTAAAACTGAGCATAGTTGCATAATCATAAGCGTTTTCTCATGTTATCTGAATGTTCAGTCAGACTTAAGGATGATGAAGGGCTGGATCAGCCAATAAAATGATCAGATTCAAAGCTTATAGCACCTGCAAACTACTAAAAGTCACTTTGTGAAAATGAGAGGATATTTTTACTTTTTCCTGTCCATTCACCCTTCTAGTTACTGTGTCAGTGAAAATGTATTGCTAACTAATGTGGTTTGAGAGTTTATGTGTCCCTTTTCTACATGCTTCTCTGTTTCTATAACTACAGAGCCTCCTTTGTCTTCTGGCTTGATGATTATGTTTTGATTATTTTGTAGATTTTTTTGGTGCAGGTCCCTCTTGGGAAGAAAGATTGTATTGGACTGTCTTCTGTTGAATAGCTGTGATTTTAACCTGCATCTAAAACTCTCTATACAAGATGTACTTGCCTAGTTTACTTCTGTACTCATTCAAACTCTCACTCTGTTTAACCTCAGTTTAATCTCTGCTTTAATTTCTATAAAAAGTCCTTGAGCAAGCATTGGTTTGTCAGCTTTTGGACTTCCTGGCTTCTACTTCTGCCACTGATCCATCTTGGTCTGCTTTTTGTGGATCTCATTCTACTGAATCTCTTCTACTGCACTTGTAAAAAGACATCTTGTCTCTACTCATTGGCTCTTCCTCTATCTTTGTTCCGAATGTGTCTGTTCTGTTCAATACAGTGAGCATATCATTATTCTGGCCACACTTTTTGGGTGTTTTCCATTTGGGTCTTATTCAGTTTTGCCCCTGTCTTGATTCTTGTTCCTTTAACTTAGTGCTCCCCAAAATTTGGGCCCCTCCTTTTATCTGTAGTACCTGAATGTAATTTGCTTTGAAGTACCTGAAAAGCAGAATATAAATAAAGTAGATAGATAAATAGATTTATTGATCATCAATGTCTTGGTTATCTTATTGCTTTTGGCAGAGTGGCACCGGTCTAGTCTAATCTATTTGTTCAGGGTGAGAAATGGATGTGTGTGGTGGGAACCCCCATGTCTGCAGGAGAAACACTTACTATAAATGTGAAAATGACTCAGCACCCTGGCCTTCAGTGGTTTTTTGGAAAGAATACTTGGGTAACTGGGACAGAAAATAATTCTTTATACAGTTACATAGTTCTATTCATAGGGATTGTACTGGTGTGATCAGATACAAAAGCATGGAGGAAGGGCAGCAGACTCACACTGACTAATGCTGGCTACTTGCTATCTAGGCAACCCTTACAGACCCTCCTCTTCCCGAGCAGGGTCAGGTGACACAGCCAAGGAATGTTAACACCTTGCTATCTGGTATAGAGAGGATGACCCTTTGCTATCAGTCTTCTAGCAAATTCCTTCTGTGGTAACTCCAAATCGCAGATGACATTCATCCATATTTCACTTTCTCCTCACCAGACTCCTCTGCATCTGTAAGTCTTTCTGACTTTCTTCTATTGCCTCATGGATGACATGTAGTCATGTTTTCTCTTTCTGAATCCATCAAAAACAGTGGCTCTCTCTTGACCTGTTCACACTTTCTTTCCTTATTCGCAATAAGGCTTTCTTACTAATGATGCACACACCCTTTTTTCAAGCTCATTTCAGAACATGGATGCTATCTTTGACCCTGCTCACTCCTCCTCCTCATACATCTCTGCTCTTTCCTCAGTTATCAAATCTACAACATTCAGAAAATTCACTTCTCTAGCTCTCTTCCGTGCCTTTCACATTCTACTTGATGCTGTCTTCATTCCTAGGTTGGACTATTGCAACAGTTTGCTTACTTGTCTCTTTCACTCTTTCTTTTGCCCCCTTTGAATTCCTACAAAACTCTGTGGCTTGTCTTGGGTACTCACTATTCTCATGCTTCTTGCTTCTCTGCAGCCATCACATCAAAAGTCTTGTCTTTGCTTTTACATATAGTACATCCATACATGGTCTTACTTTCCCATGCCATCTTTCTGGCCTAAACTCTCCCTATACCCCTTTATGTTCCCTCCACTCCTGACTGAGTACTTCTAGCTGCTTATCCTCCCACATAATCCAAGGCTTTTTCACTACTTTTCTATTTGCTTTTGAAAAAGCTGCAGGATGCACACTATTACCTGTCTTCAAAACTAAACTTTAATCTCATCTATTCTGTTTAGCTTTCTGTTAAACCCAATTCTCATGGGGGGTTTAAACCCCTTCCTTAAATATATTGTATCATAGCCTATGGCTATTTGTAAATCCTATGAGGTGCCTTGGGTAAGAATACTAAATAAATTCCTAAATAATAAATAAGTAAATCCCATCCTCAGCATCTACTCTCTTCTGTTTCACCTCCACCACCTGACAGTATACAAACATACCAATCTGTGATAACCCAAGTAACTGTAACTTTGAATTTCCTGATTTTTAGTCACTTACATTACAACTCCAAGAAAGGTACTCTAATACAATTTTTGCAAATTGAATGTACATATTTATTTACTTATTACCTATTTATGGATAGGCGTGCAGATATATTTTTTACTGTAATTTTATTTAGCAATTAGCATTTCTTTTACAGCATATCAGTGAAAACAATCAACTTTAATAAGTTTCTTTGAATACCTATTGTCTATCTTCCTCAGTTCATCAAAAGTCTTAAGCCATTCTATTTGTCATTATAGAAGGTGAATTAGCATGAACTTTATGCATAAAAAGAGATACAAAGAGAGTGATCTTTAGGGTAGGAAACTAAAATAACACACAGAATTTTGAAGAGAGAGAAAAAGTAGCTTCATCTTTCCTATAGCCTGCCAGCTCTCTTAGACATTTGTAAACTGGTGGCAGTTTAAAACCTTTAACCAGCCATTACTAAAAAGCATATGTTAATTGTATCAGGGATCATAAGCAGGTCAATTAGACGGCAAAGCTTGGAAAAGAATAAAGCATTCAGCTGGAGGGGAAATATAGGGCAGGTGTCAGCCAGCATGGTCGACTCTGGCAAGAGCTCCAAGCATCATGGGTAGGGCTCATTTAACCTTCTGATTTGCTGAATTTGCATTTCAAATTTTTGCTGCTAATAGACATTGTAGTCAGTCTTTGTTAATGAGGTCTCTGATTACACGAGCCATAATAATTGGGAATTAGCAGGCTGGCCTCATTTTTGAAATTCAGTCTCTGGAAAATTGGATGAAAAAGACTTCCACAAACATATACACACAGCCCATACAGTCAGGCACAAACACACACACACACACACACACACACACACACATATATATACCATTTCAGTTCAGTTTTCTAACCTCAGAAATGTAAAAAGCTTCATTTAAAAAAATAATCTAAAAGGATATTTTAAGTCTTTAAATACATTTTAAATAAAGCATATTTATGTTGGTATAACAAATCTCCCAGTGTGGGTTTGAAGCAATATTTCAATTTAGACAGGCAGATTATCAACCATACTAAAATTCTCTTCTACTGATTCACAATAATATTATGTATGCACAAGCACCTCTTTGCCATGAGGTTGTGGCAATTTTAAATGTTATAGTGTTTGCCTCTGACTGTAGAATTTATCTTTAGTCATGGAATCAAGAGCCTGGTGAGAGCTAATTCTCTCCCTCTCCTCTTCCCTGAATCCTGGCTGCCCTGAAAACCTTTACTTTCTGTGTTTACTACCCTCCTTATTGACAGAGCAAGAAATTTTCCAGGTGACTTCCTTACAATGAGCTGCTAGGACCTGGTTGCTCTATGCATTAGCATCTACCTATTGCGCTTCCCAGCTGTGTTGGCACCGCAGCTGGGCCTGCTCACCTCGCATTTCCATCAACCAGCTCCGGGCACCCTTCCCTTGCATCCATAGCCAGTTCACGGCATCCTCGGGTTCCCCGCATGGCCGATGTACAGTACTTTAAAGGGCCCAAGGTGGGAAAACCCGCAGGAGCGCCTCCCGATGTCATCACTTAGACTCACTACTTAAGGTGAGGCCCTGTCTCCAGGACCTCGCCTTGGCAATCGGGTTGACACCGTTGGTGTACTAGTTTGCCTTCTTGTTCCAGAGTCTCCTGTTCCAGAGTCTCCTGTTCCAGCGTCTCTGTGTTCCTGAGTCCTCCGTTCCCAGTGGCTCCGTGTGTTCCTGTATCCTTCTCAGGTAGTACCTCTTCGGACTGACCTTTGGTAATGACCTCTGTCTGTCTGACCATTCTCTTGCTTGCTGCTCAGAACTGACCACTGCCTGCCTGACCATTCTCTTGCCTGCCACCTGGAACTGACCACTGCTTGCCTGACCACTCTCTTGCCTACTGCCTGCCTGACTATTCTCTTGTCTGCCGCCTGGAACTGACCTCTGCTTGCCTCGACTATACCTGGACTGATTCTGGTATTGACCCCTGCTTTGGCTGTCCTCTCCTGGACTGGTACTCTGGCTCTGACCCTTGTGCTTCACTCGGACACTCTCTTCTGGCCTACTGTGACCATTGGACTAACCTGCTTGTAAACCAACCGTGGCATTCACTTGGCTAGACCCACAGACGCTGCCTGTCTCGCCCGGAGAACCTTCCTGAACTGTTGCCTCCCTGAGGTCTCCAGAGCTTCCAGTTTGGGTCTAGCCCATCCACTCTGCATCAGCCGCGCACCCTTACTCGTGGTGGGCACACCCCTCCACTACCTCTCTTGGAGACCCCCAGAGGCCCACCTAAGTCCAGGCAGTCCGGGTACCCAAGGGCTCAACCTGCGTAAACCGCGGACTGTTATTGATGAAGCTCTAGTTAGCCTCTGTCTCCTTGTGTGCTCCACCTCCTGGTGGCAGGCGCTCTCTGGGTCCGACCAGAGGGCCATACCAATCCTGAACCAGGCCAAGGGTCCACCTCCAGCGCAACACTACTTGTATGACTAGAAGCGCATCTCCTAGTTTTCTGTGGAAACTCAAGGGTAGATCCTGCAACAAGAGTTAGAAAATTCATTTGCAAAAGCTCATAAATTGTGTGGCTGATTTGCATAAATGTGAATAATTTTGCATATCAAGTATGTAAATATTATTTTGCATAGTACTTATTGTTTTCTAACTTTGCTTTATATTTATATAATTTGTATTTTTGATAGTTTACGAGTGTAGGATCTCAGATATAGGAGAAGTGAGGACACCCTAAAAAAGTATTCAGTTTTTTGTTTTTACTTTATATGTTTACTTTTCACTATCTATTAATCTCTAACAACTTTTTTCTAGGTTTAAAAATTAAATATGTTGGTCCATTCCAGTTCAAGTCCTTGGGAACAACCATGAGGTAATATGTATGCTAGAAATATATTTGCATATCCTTAGTCAGTGAACCAGGTTAATATTTGGTGGTTTGAGAGGGCCAGAGTTGGGGACCATATATCTCCCATATGGAGTCAAATGTCAGATAGTTATTCATAAATTAGAGTATAATTATGAAGATTTTATTTTCTTCTGGGTTTGTGAAGAAATGTTCATCTGTGTATGTATTTACAGATTAATTGGCAGTGACCTTTGCTAATTTACTGAGATTTCCTCTAAATATTTCTTTGATGCTCTTCAAAGTGTGTAAAAACAACCCATGAATTCAAATACAAATAGACAACTAAAATCTCTAATTTGTAGTATCACCAGCACTTCATTCTACCACAAGCCAGATACATTTAGCTTCTTTGTTGACCATGCCTATAACTGAAGCAGTCAGGCCTTCCAAACTCCTGATGTCTTTACTGCAATAGCAGTTACAGTAACCTTCAGGGTATTTAGATCCTATTGATTCCACTCTCTTCTAGCAGTGAGAGTCAACTTAATATCTTAAGAACACAGAGGGTCATTTATTAAAATGTGTTAGGGTGCCCTAACGCCCGTGATAACACCATAACATGTGCGATAATTATCGCATCGTAAAATGTGATTGCAAATTTTAAATTAGTTTTCGAGTGAGAGAAGTTTGGATGGAGTAAATGGAAATGAGGGTCGGTTAATGTGGCGAGTGATACAGTAATGCACAGCAATGCAGGTTTTAATGCAGGAAATAATTTCACCTTTTTTTCTGTGCGTTATGCTGCAATGGTTTTTACTGTAAATGCCAGTTTGAGAGGGGAGAGTGGGAGGGGGAGAGAGAGAACAAGAGAGCGAGCCTCTGTGGAGGCTCACTTATCATTGAATATTTTATAACACTGTAAGAGGGGCATTATAAATTTGGGGTGAGGTTTGTGGGTGGGGTAGGTTTTGGGGGGCAGTTTTACATGCACAGTCATAGGTACGAACAGCACAGTTGCCATCAGGGAAGATTTACTGTCATTTGGAGAGATGAAAGGTAAAAAAAAAAAAAAAAGAGTAGATTTGTACCATGTTCTCTCTACCTAGCTTGATGCACTCTCTATCTAGCTGCAGTCAAGCTAGGAAGAGTTAATTACAGAAATCCACTCTTCTTTTACTTTTCATCACTCCAAATGACAGTAAATCTTCACTGATGGCAACTGTGCTGTTCATACATATGATTGTGCATGTAAAGCTGCCCTCAAAATCTACATAGCTCTATAAATCTCACCCCTAGTTATTAGTGCCACCTCTTACAGTGGTATAAATAGTTAACTTTTAGGTTTAATTTTACAAAGGCATTCTCTATTTCTCTCTCTCTTACTCAGTGTGTTGTGTAAAAGTTAGCTTAACCTTACCCCCCCCCCACCCTTTTTTTTTTATCACAGGCGCAATTTTCGCAATATTTATAACAATTTGATAAATCTAGGTCATAGTTAGGCTTTGGCATTCTTACCTTTGTTGCTGCTTCCTCCTGTATTCAGAGTATCTCTTGAAATTGCAACTCCGCCTCTCACAGTATTGAATCTGCTCCATGGTTATTTATATTTGTATTTGAAAAGCAGCACCACTAGGCAAGAGGAAGATTAGCACAGTCAGATCAGAAGGAGAACCACTGGCAAGGGCAGTACAACTGGGAGCTGGAACAGGAGAAACCTAATGGCAGGTCGGTGCACTTTCTCTTGTGTTAATATTAATAATAATCAGAGGGGGAAGGAATAGAAACCAAAGAATCTCAGTACCACATCTGGATCTCTCTTCCAGCAGTCCTCACACAGTGTTCTCTTCATCTGCCGACGAGAATGCCTATCACACTTCCAGCACCTCTCTGTAAACAGAGACCCTTCCCCATCTCACTCTCCCTTTCTTGCTCATTCTCTAAATCACTAACCTACCTCTGCTGTGCCAGTTTGTCACTACTGCAAACCCCACAAGGTGTATAGGTCCTGCAATCAACTACTAGTCCCTCTAAGCAGAACTGAATTTTGGGGGGGACCAAGTTTAACATGAGTGGGCATTGTATCCAGCCTTCCCCCTCTTGCCCCGTCCTATGTGGGTTTTCAAGGCAATGGCTATAAACTCCTATTAATGTCTGGCAATACTCTATCACCTGTCTCTTCAATCTTCCTGTGTCTGCTGTTTCTCCCTCTCCTGCGCTGGTTAAGGCGGTTGCTTTGTGCAATGGTAAATCTCTCAGGATGCCAAAGAGCAATTATGAAAACAGTTTTCCAGTTGAGAGGAGGGGGCAGAATTACCTGCCAGAAGTAAACAGGAAGACTTTGATGACCACAGACTTTTACATGCTTGGTCCAAGGACAGTGGTATTCCCCCTTTCAAGTTATTCCTCTTAAAAAGAGCAAAGGATGGTGGACTGTAGAAATTCATATAGGCCTCCGGGCCCTATATCTGCTGCACCTTTAACAGCTGACTCAGATGGGGCATGACTCTGCTGCTAGTGGTGGGAGCCTGAGTCAAAGGTGAGGGGACACAGGCCCCCAAAGCCTTACATAAGAACATAAGAACATGCCACACTGGGTCAGACCAAGGGTCCATCAAGCCCAGCATCCTGTTTCCAACAGTGGCCAATCCAGGCCAAAAGAACCTGGCAAGTACCCAAAAACTATGCCCCGCCTCTGAATGAAACTGATGTCCAACTACCACATTTCTATGCTGCATACATAATCAGTGTGCACTACAGATAGACTGGTTCAGCATTCATAATTTGCAATAATAAAAACTTGTGACTTAACAGCTAAATAGATGAGAAGTTACATGTTGGTTCCCAATCAGGAAAGGAAGGGAAAAGCAGGTGTGAGAGAACCATAGTATTTTGTATAGGCCACACAATATACCTCTAGGATTACACTGATAATGGGAATACTCTAAGCTTTATTGGATAAATGTAATATTCATTATCATGAGTTAAAGAATGACCGAATCCTCTTTCTCCCTCTTTCACTTGCACCCTCTCTTTTTCCTTTCATCCAAGAAAATCACTTTCTTGATCAATCTTACCATAGTCTAGGAGAAGACTGTAGGATATGATGTATCAGAAATAAAGAGTTTAAAAAAAAATGTGCCTACCTCTAATATTCAGACCACAGTCATCTCCAGCATTCTTCTACTATCCCCAACTCTCCTATTTTACCCTTCATTCCAGTATCCTTTCCTCAGCATCTATTTGATGCCCCATTCTCCCAAGGTTTTAAATAGTAATGCACATTTATTTTTTAACAAATGTGCATTATGAACCAAACAAGTCCATTTTTGTTTCATTTTGTTAAATCTGAAAAGAATCAACAATGATTTTCAAAAAGTCGAAATTTTGCAGATTTTTCATTTTGGCAAATAACACACACTAATTAGTAATATTTTATTATAACCTTTGGTCTTCTCACCAGCTCAGTTTAGACAGAACTATTTAAGAACTGAAGACTTCAGTTCTTAAATAGTTCTGTCTAAACTGACACAATATGGTAAGACTTACCATATTGTGTCAGAACAAAAGGTCCATCAAACCCAGTATCCTGTTTCCAAAAGTAGAAAATCTAGGTCTCAAGTACCTGGCAGGATCCCATGGGGTACATAGATCCCATGCTGCTTATCCAAGGAATAAGTATCGGATTTTCCCCAAGTCTACCTTAACAATTGTTTATGGACTTTTCCCCCAGAAATTTGTCCAAACCTTTTTTAAATGCAGCTACACTTTCACCATGTCCTCTGGTAATGACTTCCAGAACTTAATTATGTGTTGAGTTAAAAAAATAATTTTCTCTTATTAGTTTTAAATGTATTACCTAGCAACTTCATTGTCTGTTCCCTAGTCTTTGTACTCTTTGAAAGAGTAATCAACCAATTCACATTTACTTGCTCCACTTCACTCATTATTTTATAGACCTCAATCGTATCTCCCTCTCAGCCGTCTCTTCTCCATGCTGAAGATTCCTAACCTTGTTAGCCTTTCCTCATAAGGGAATCATTCCATTCCATTTATCATTTTGGTTAACCTTCTCTGTACCTTTTCTAATTCTGCTATATAATTTTTGAGATGTGATAACTAGAACTTGTTGAATATGGTTGAATAAGGCATCAGGCCTCAAACAGGCCTGATGAGCCTGACCATGACCCTTGCAGAGAAAAAACAGCTGAAGCTGCAGGAAAAAAGGGTCCTTGAGCAATTTCAACCGTCTGCACTCTGAAAAGTGATAAACAGGAAAAGAATGTGAGGCTACACCCCCGAGTACGACCAAAAATAATCTGTGAAGAATGAGACGTGCGTACAGGGAAAAGGTTAGAGGAACAGAAACCTGATAAGGTTGACAAATGTGGAAAGAAGCAATGTGATCAGGAATGTGGGAGTGGAACATAGGAAGGGAACTTTGAAACAATATTATATGCTTATGCAGCAAATAAAAAAGGTATAAAAGGTAATAGACAAGAAGAAAAAGCAAGCAAAGCTGTTTATCTGTTCTGTTATGCTGCGTCCTTAATGTAAGTATATTCTATGCTATTTTGCTTCCTGTGTATGCATTTGTCTATACACAGTAATGAACTAAGAAAAGATAAAGAATTAAAAAATTGAATCGTACATGACTAAAGATCTTTATTTCAACCTCACCTTCACCTCAAGCAGACAGATTTTATAACAAACTGGTGACCGCGGCAGGACCTTATGAGTTGTTTGGCTGCTTTAGTGGGATGTAAGGTTGAATTTGCACATTGGATTATAAGTATAATTCACGTTCTTGATGTTCCCCCTGATTCGGATTGATCAGCCGTGATCGGGGAGTGAACGGGAAACCAAGTTTGGAGTGAATTGTTTGAATTTAGTGAAACGGGTACCCAGGATTGAGATAATAAGTGAATGGATATATGTGTTATATATTTGTGGTGCATTGCTACTAGCAATTGTATATTTTGCATTCTTTTTTTGTATTTTATTTTATGTGCATAGAAGCGTGAGGCGCCGAATCAAGAGGAGATTTAGTTTAGCAATTGTAAATATGACCACTAAGAATGATTCGCCTCAGACGGTAACCCTAAAAAGGGTCCCAGGCCATACGTTATATGTAGATAGTGATGAGAATTGTACAGCGATTCAGCATGTTATTAAACAGTTCCCCTTTCAAAAGGAGATTATTAGAAAAATTAATAAAAAGTGGGTGACTTATGCTGCTAAGGATTCTTTCCTATCATGGCCTGAAGAGGGATCCTTGAAGCAAAGTCAGTTATTCCCATTACATAAATTTCTTAACGATAAGAAAGGAAAGAAGCAGGCAAGCTTAGAAAAACATTTGCATGTCTGGAATTTGTTTTCGGTAGCGGCAAATCTATATTATGCAGATAAGAAGATCAAACGAAAAAACAAAGCCATAGCAGATTTTAATCAGGAACACTCAGAGGGACAGAAGGATACCCCTCCCCCATATGGACCCACCAAAGATGCCTTACCATTGCCATATACCACTACTTGTACATTACTAACTGAGGAAAATCCAAGCCCACCAATGCCGACCCCTATAGGATACGGTCCGTTAAAGGGCCCGGTAAGAGACACACCAAAAGACGATAGGGGAGTATATCCTGATTTAAATGAATTAAGAGAGACCATACGGAAGTTTGAACAGGGTTCTGCGATGAGTTTTCCTAACGACTTGGAAATTACGGGCGAAGTAAAAGGGGTAATGCGTGTAACAGGGATAATGGAAGGACAGACATGTGGCCAAATAGATGACAGGGGGCCTTCGAAATCAACGAAACCAGATTACCTAAAGACTAGAACCATACCCTTTAAAATAAAGTCAAGTTTACATGAACTGGGGCATGATAAATATGGGGGTATATGGTGGAAATTGGTAGTAAAGGAACTGGCAGACCAAAACCAAAATCTCCCCTGTACTGTAGACGGACCGGAAACACCCAAAGAGATTAAGGATGTACGGGACCTTATTGAATCATTTTGTAAAACATCCGAGGATTTTACCTATTTGATTAAGGGATGTGAAGTTTGGACAGAGCTGATAACGGAGCTACTCGCCAAAGAATCCTCAGCACCATATCAGCATACTAGGGGATATACTCAGCGTAAAGATGATAGTAGTATACAAATGCCTGTTTTTCTGAGGCCAGATACCCAGAATCAGCAACCCATAGCAACTTATAAGCCATATACTCCTACTGATATAAGTTCAATTGTGCAGAAATTACTAGGGATGTGCATTCGTATTGACCGCATATGTAAAACGCTACTCATATTTTTTTTTAACTTAAAAAAAGGATTCGACATATACGATCGGATTTCCCACATATCCAACATAGCTATGTTGGATATGTTGGAAATCGCGATTGTTGAGCCAAAATAAAAATTTAAACCCCCTCACCCTCCTTAATCCCCCCCCCCAGACTTACCACAACTCCCTGGTGATCGAGCGAGGAGTGAGGACGCCATTTCTGCAATCCTTGGCGAGAAGCATGTGACGTCGCGCCACGTCGAGTGACGCGGCGCCACGTGATTCCCGGCGAGTTCGCGCCGGAAGGCTCGTTCGGCCCAAAAAGAACTTTTGGCCAGCTTGGGGGGACCTCCTGACCCCCCCAAGCTGGCCAAAAGTTCCTTTTGGGCCGAACGAGCCTTCCGGCGCGAACTCGCCGGGAATCACGTGACGTCGGCGCCAAGTGATTCCCGGCGAGTTCGTGCCGGAAGGCTCGTTCGGCCCAAAAAGAACTTTTGGCCAGCTTGGGGGGACCTCCTGACCCCCCCAAGCTGGCCAAAAGTTCTTTTTGGGCCGAACGAGCCTTCCGGCGTGAACTCGCCGGGAATCACGTGACGCCGGCATCACTCGACGTGCCGCCGACGTCACATGCTTCTCGCCAAGGATTGCAGAAATGACGTCCTCACTCCTCGCTCGATCACCAGGGAGTTGTGGTAAGTCTGGGGGGGGGGATTAAGGAGGGTGAGGGGGTTTAAATTTTTTTTTTTGCACATATGGACATATACCCAACTCATTTAATTTTTTTTATGTCCATATTGACCGCAAATGGGACCCCCTTTGGACATATGGACATATGGACATAAACTTTTGCTCTGCACATCCCTAGAAATTACCAAGTATACATAAAGGGGCACGTTTATGGTTAGAAGCAATAGATGCTAATACAGCAGGAACACAACTTGCAATTGGAGATTTTAAAGCACTATGTGCAGCCTGTGGTATTGGCTTACCACAACTGTCAGCGGTGAGTGACAGACCCAGACTTGTAACCTGTACTGTTGATGGTCTTCCATTTCAAGGACAAGATAGAATTGATTTAGTGAAGGGCTTGAACATTTTGTACCCAACTACGATTGATTTTACAGCCATTACGGCAGCTAAATGGGATTCCAGTAGTGATTTTTCGGCACATCTCACTAAGTGCATGGATATATACAAAGCACAGACAGGGCAGGATGCGGATGTTCAACCCAATATTCCGGTATTTCTGCATCTATTTTATGCGACATTGCCGTCTAATATGCAGGGAAATTTGAATAATGTGGTGGCATTGTCAACAAAAACGTGGCCGGAGGTACGAGCCACACTAATGCATTTTGCATCTGTACACAGCAAAATGATAGAAACCCCTAATAAGGAACACCAGAAAATGGTCAATAAACTTATGACATTGCAAATTGCTGATTTAGAGACAAAAAAGAAGGCCAAGGCACAAATAAATCAGAATAGGGATGAATTCCATCAGGACTCTGAAATACAGGATTGTTTCGTAGTACAAGGTCCACCCAATCCCCAGTTTACAAATATGTCCCGAGGAGGATATTCTTCGTACATCCCTAGGGGAAGAGGATTAAGAAGGGGAAGGGGTGGAAGAGGTCCTGCACAAGGTATTATGAATAGACCATCTCCAGACAGGCGAGCACAAGTTCAATGTTGGAACTGTCAGTCATTTGGACATTATGTGGAACCGCCGCTGAACGACCTCCTGCAGTCGATCTCCTGCCGGCGCCATTTTCTGTACGGAAAACGATTCGCGGCAAGAAATCGCTTCCTGAACCCCGCTGGACTCCCAGGAACTTTTGGCCAGCTTGGGGGGGCCTCCTGACCCCCACAAGACTTGCCAAAAGTCCAGCGGGGGTCCGGAACGACCTCCTGCGTCGAATCGTTTTTGTCTATGGCCGCCGCCATTTTGCGGCGGCCATTTTGCAAAATGGCGCCGGCTGAAGACAACAGGATTCAATTGAGGAGGCCGTTCCGGACCGCCACCGTTCTGGACCACCGCTGGATCCCCAGGTTATTTAAAGCATTTGGGGGGGGGGGGTTCGGGAGGGTGGGGGATTTAATTTAAAGGGTCGGGGGTGGGTTTTAGGGGGTTTTAGTGTGCCGGTTTTCCTGCCCTCCCCCTTCCCCCGATTTACGATTTTTTAACGATAAATCGGGGGAATTGGTATTGTATCGTGGCCCTAACGATTTTTGACGATTTAAAATATATCGGACAATATTTTAAATCGTCAAAAAACGATTCACATCCCTAATTATCAGTAAGATACTTTGGGCCGGATTTTAAATCACCTACGAGCATAAAACCTGTCTTGCCTTGTCTCACAATATAGTTATATATTCTGTATCCACCCAATTTTTTGTCAAGTTCGCCAATGGTCTACCAATCTTGTTCCCATGCTGGAAAAATTTACCATTATACATCAGTCCTTTTTTTGCCCTTTGGTGAAACAGCATACTTAGAGCAACTTGTATTTCAAAAAACTGCCCCCATGTACTTGCACCCGGACATTGAGCCTAGCTTTTCTAGTAAGATACTTTTAGTATGTAAAACATACTAAAAGAAACTATAAAATTATAGATGGGTAAGGTTTTAAATAGGTCCCATAAAACAAATCGGAAGGCGGGCCAACGTAGCCAAGGCAAACAAAGGCCAGCTCAAGAGAACATACTTAATTAGGAATAAAATATAAGCTCATACTAAGCTGCCAAGAAGCAGAGAGGATTTTTAATGACTAAGGAGGTAATTTTCAAAAGGATTTATGGATGTAAAAGTAGCTGTCATTGTAGAATTTTCAAAAGCCCATTAACGCAGGGATGATCACTTTAAAACAGGTGCATGGACGCGGCTATCTTATGACATACACAGGTATATGCGTGCATGTCATAAAATAAGCTGAGCGCGCGTGCACATGCAAATCCTGCTTCCGCTGCGGAAGTGGAGGGATTTTAAAAGGGGAGCAAGTCCACGCCATTGCCAGTTTCGTTCCCAGTTAACTCAAGTAAGAGATAGGACTTCCCAACCCCCCTAGTTTAAAAGCCTCCCTTTCTTCTTGTTAGCCCTGACCCTTAAAACCCCGCTGACTAGCCTAGATTTTTTAATTTTATTACTTCTACACCATCCATAGCAGTAGTAAAGTTACATGGCAGGGAACCCCGGTGCGTGCCTTGGTGCATAATTATTTATGCGCACATCTCTTGGATTTCTCCTGACACTCCCATGCCTTTTTTGAAACTTTTTATTTGTGTGCGAAGCGGGAGATATGCATGTACTCGGACGGCTTTTAAAATCTGCTTGGCACACGCCAACCCAACTTGTGCACATGTCTCCCACTTGTGGTGTGCACAGGGCTTTTAAAATGTGCCTGTTAAAATGCACTTATGCATGTAAAACCTATTGACAATTCAACAATATATATTGTAGCAATTTTCAAAAGCCCACTTACAGGCATAAAGTGCATGTAGGCATGCAAAACAAAGATTTAACAGGGGAATTTTTAGAGAAGTTACACATGTCAATGTGTAAATTCCTGGAACTGGAAAGAAGCAGCGATGTAAGTGCTGCGATCATTAGACCCGCCCCCCCATGATGTCACTAACATCGGACAGTTCAGACAGCCTCAACACCAGGCGTCGCGTGTGGGAAGCCAGATAACATCAAGGGGCACCCTGCAGCGCTTCTCACCCCACAGTCATGGGAGGGGAAGTGAAGGAAACAGCTTGATCTTCACCTGGAACTGGAAAGAAGCAGCGATGTAAGTGCTGCGATCATTAGACCCCGCCCCCCCCCATGATGTCACTAACATCGGACAGTTAAGACAGCCTCAACACCAGGCGACGCGCCCCAAAGGGGCGCGACAAAGGGGCTCTCTCCTTTGTGCACCCCTTCGTGCAAACCTTTGTGTATATGTAAAAATTTATATTTATGTTTCCTTTGTTAACTAAGCTGTTTCATTGTATTCGACTAAGGAATTTTTTCCTGCTTTTTCTGTTTCACTGTAAACCGGCATGATTTGCATTTAATGCAAGAATGTCGGTATATAAAAGTTAAAAATAAAATAAAATAAATAACATACTATTGTAGCAATTTTCAAAAGCCTACATGCTTAAAATTGGGTTTTACATGTGTAAATGCATTTTACCCATTTAGGTGGGCCTTTGAAAACTACAATATATACCATTGAATTGTCAATAGGTTTTACCCACATTAAGGGGTAGATTTTTAAAAACAGCGTGATCGCGTACTTTTGTTTGCGCAGCAGGCGCAAACAAAAGTACGCTGGATTTTATAAGATACGCGCATAGCCGCGCGTATCCTCTAAAATCCTAGATCGGCGCGCGCAAGGCTGCCGATTTTGGGCAGCCGGCGCGCGCCGAGCCGCGCAGCCTGCCTCCATTCCCTCCGAGGCCGCTCCGAAATCGGAGCGGCCTCAGAGGGAACTCTCTTTTGCCCTCCCCTCACCTTCCCCTCCCTTCCTCTACCTAACCTACCCCCCCCCCCGGCCCTATCTAAACCGCCCCCTTACCTTTGTCCATAGATTTACGCCTGCGAGAAGCAGATGTAAATCTACGCGCGCCAGCGGACTGCTGGCGCGCCATCCTCCAACCCGGGGGCTGGTCCGGAGGCCTGGACCACGCCCCTGGGCCGGCGCCACGCCCCCGGCCCCACCCCCGAAACGCAGCGTCATTGGATCCCGCACCCGACAAGCCCCCTTCCAAAAACCCCAGGACCTACGCACGTCCCAGGGCTCTGCGCGCGCCGGCGGCCTATGGAAAATAGGCACGCCGGCGCGCAAGGCCCTGCTCGCGTAATTCCGGGCAGATTTACGCGAGCAAGGCTTTTAAAATCTGCCCGTTAATGCACTTAATACAGATAAATGGTTTCTGAAAATTGCTATGATAGCGTGTTACATTTACATGAATAACTTCTATGAAAATTCACCTGTAAGTGTGTAAATGCTTTTGAAAATCCGTTCCTTAACTCATAAATCCTTTTGAAAATTACCTCCTAAGCTCCTTGCAGTATTACTTCTTTGAATATTTTTTAGATTTCATATTGACTATTTGGAAAGCTCCTAATAAAAACTACACTACAGAATTCATGCCAATGCTATAATAATTATTCCTACCCTGCTTTCCTCCATGGCTAGAATGTCAGATTGTATCCAAGAAGTTAAGGCTTGGATGCAATGTGAAAAGCTACCCCTAATGTTAAAAAGACTAAGGCCTTCTGGGTTAGTCATTCTTCTCAGTAGACTGCCCAATGTCTTTAAAAAAAATTGGACATTACCTTTGTGATTCGAGCTGAAGTTCCCAAGCTTAACATTTGAGAGTCAGATTGATGCAGCTGCAAAATTTGCCTTTTTAAAATTAAGACTAGTGAGGTGCCTGAGGTACATTTGTCTACTTCAGACCTGAGAATTATTTTGCGGTCTTGCATTTCAGTTTTCTTGGGTCTGCCTATCTTTTTGCAGGTACCACTAGGTCCTCAGAGGAGGGAGGAAGAGAAGTTCTACCATCAGCAGCAGGAGCTGGGCCAGGGCTCACCCCATCACCTCTAGCGTTAGAGCTTGCCCCACCAGCCACCAGCCTCCATCCCCTCTCTTCCCCCACCCCCACCCTGCCTTTAAGGCCACCTTCTGTTTTTCCCTGGGACCTGAGAACAGAAGTCCTAGAAAGGTACTCCTTTTGCAGGAAGAGGCCCAGGTTAGTGTGTCACCTCTCACCAGGTACACTATGGAGCCAAGTCTGGGTTTGAGGGAAGATTGCTGCCTCCAGGAGAAGAGCTTAGCTCTCATTAAGCTGTGAGCATGGCTCTGACGTGGCTGTGCCAGAACGTGGTCACCTTGCAGGGTGACCTCAGGGGCTAGCTGCAGAGGAAGGTCACGTAGCTAACTAGACATGATTGACTAACAACTGCTATTGAGCTGCTAGCACTGCACCCAGTACCTTATCTCTCTGCCTCTTAAACTGGCAAAGTTTCATATTGTGTCTGAGGATCACTCAATAAAAATTGTATTACAAAAAAAAACAAAAAAAACTGACCAGGATTTTTCCTCCTCACCTCCCTGGAGTGCTTTACATTTAGCCCATTTTTTGCTTCCTTATTCTTTCTCCTCCCCCCCCCCCCCCTTCAAATCTTTCCTTGTCAGATGTTTCTAATAATATATTTTTCTGTACCTTTAATATGATGTGCTTTTTGTTTGGTACATGGGACCATATAAATCTTTACTCAGTCTGGAGACAAAGGGGTAGATTTTCAGAGCCCTGCTCGCCTAAATCCGCCCAAAACCGGGCGGATTTAGGCGAGCAGGGCCCTGCGCGCCGGGAAGCCTATTTTACATAGGCCTCCCGGCGCGCGCAGAGCCCCGGGACTCGCGTAAGTCCCGGGGTTCTCGGAGGGGGGCGTGTCGGGGGCGTGTCGGGGGCGGGCCCGGTCGTCGCGGCGTTCCGGGGCCGTGTCGGCAGCGTTTTGGGGGCGGGTACGGGGCGTGGCTATGGCCCGGGGGCGTGGCCGCGCCCTCCGTACCCGCCCCCAGGTCGCGGCCCGGCGCGCAGCAGGCCCGCTGGCGCGCGGGGATTTACGTCTCCCTCCGGGAGGCGTAAATCCCCCGACAAAGGTAAGGGGGGGTCTAGACAGGGCCGGGCGGGTGGGTTAGGTAGGGGAAGGGAGGGGAAGGTGAGGGGAGGGCAAAGGAAAGTTCCCTCCAAGGCCGCTCCGATTTCGGAGCGGCCTTGGAGGGAACGGGGGGAGGCAGCGCGGCTCGGCGCGCGCAGGCTATACAAAATCGATAGCCTTGCGCGCGCCGATCCAGGATTTTAGTGGATACGCGCGGCTCCGCGCGTATCTACTAAAATCCAGCGTACTTTTGCTTGAGTCTGATGCACAAGCAAAAGTAGGCTGATCGCGCTTCTTTTAAAATCTACCCCAAAGAGTTTTAGAAGAAACTAATCTATAGAAAGGAGATGTACAGAGAAGGGAGGGGGAACCATGCAGCTGGAGGTGTCAGGAAAGTGAAAAGATACCCCCCCCCCTCGCCACGTGTATCCTTAGCTACACATGTCAGTAATCTCAGAACAAGTCTCATCATATCAAAAGATGTCATCAAAAAATATGAGTGGGTCAAAAAATCTTTCAAAATTGCTTGTCCACACCAAAAAGCTTATAGAAGTGTTAAAGTTAGTATCATATGCAATTAATTCAGTGTAGTATCACTATTAGTAAACTGAATTTCATAATATAATACTATGTCAATGGATTTAAAAAATTAAAAATACAGTTCTTGAATCAAGTCAACTAAGGGGGTAATTTTCAAAGGAGTTACACGCATAAATGTAACTACTATTGTAGCAATTTTCAAAAGCCATTTACTCACGTAAAGTGCACTTATGCGAATAAATCCTATGGACGATTCAATGGCATATATTGTAGCAATTTTCAAAAGCCCACTTACTCGAGTAAAGTGCATTTACATGCGTAAAACCCAGATTTACGCATGTAAATGCTTTTTAAAATCCGCCCCTCAATGTTCCCAGTGAAAGAAAGCATTGATGCAAAACTTATCTGTGACATTCTGGAGTCACATTCAAACAGTACAAGTAAATCCTTCAATAACAGAACAGGTTCTCCTTCAAGTTCAGCTCAGTAATCCCAGAGAACTATGTATAGAGTTGTGTAGCCAGCATGGGGATTGAAAGCCCTTCTGTAGGTAGCAAATATCTCATCTCTCTAATGCTCTCATTCAAGCAAGCACTGGAAGACTCAATAGAAAATACACTAGTCTCCCTAAATCCTCCACTTCACTGAATCCCACTCCCTGGGAATACAGTCAAGAGACGTCCTTTGTGTTATAACAATTACACAGTTTTATTAAGGTCAATAAATTACAAAACAGGATAGATAAGCAGTTCAGAAGTCCTATTACATTCGGTATAAGGAGCACAAACAAGTGCCCAGTATTAGTAGAAATGTTATCTGCTCTTCATATATAAGCCATATTCTACCAACCTCAGATGCAGTATTCATCATGGAAAGACAACAATTATTTCATCAGCATGATGCAAAGAATTTGAAGAGACTGTAACCAGAGTTTTCTTCTCGCTTGTCCCCATATTCCTGCTAGGAGCTCTAACCCAAATTATAACTTATAGTCCTAGAAGTAACTGGCTGTCTTCATGCCCAGTATTGTCAATTCCCCAGGGGCCTGCTTCTTGTTACAATACAGATAGCCTGCTCTCCCCGAATATCTTTAGGAAGAGACCATAAAGCACCCCACCACACAGTGAGTCTCATACAAGTGATGACAGACATAAGCACACTAGAACTGCTATTGGCACGTTTTTATGCCCTTGAGAAGTATAAAGGCTTACATAATCGCTGTGCTCTGTGACTTTTCATCAATTATGATGAATTTTGGTTCCTAAAAATTGTATCCCTCCCCCCAGCACCATCCTCTTCAGATTTTACTCAATGTGTGGTTACTCCCTAGAACATCTGGTGGCATATTTTTGTGCCAGTGGGTATTTCTCTCTTTCCACTCATCCTGATTTGTCTTGTGAGGCACTTTGACTTCTATCTGCACTCCAATGGTCACAATGATTCCCCAACTCAGTGAAACTCCTTCCACCCACCTCCACTCCCCTCCTACTGCGAGGATGTGTCATCCACAGCATGCCTTAGCTTGCCGTGCTTCATCAACAAAACATTCGCCTTGCCTTTAGAATTCACTCTCTAGTTTGAATTCCTAGACAGTCAGTCACATTTCTGAATGACAAACTCACAATTTCTACTTTCCAAACAGTCCTTTCAGGGTTTTAGTTCCTTATGTAATATCGTAGAATGTTTTTAGATTTGACTGTACATGCACAGCCGATGTTTAAACTTTTGATTTTAGCAGGTTATTGCACCTAATATTATGTTCACTTTAAAAACATTTACTATCAACAAATAAAGGCCCTACAATGAGTTCCTTTATTGTAAGTCATATGATAACAGTAAAGAAACTACTGTCTTCACAGACTGTACTACCAAAGCTTTGAAATTAGTAGACAAAATGCAAATTTCTTGCCTTTACTTACTAGAGAACATCAATCCACACACCAAAATCATTTGTTTTCTTTTCATTATAGAACTTAAAACAAAGTGTCCTATTTTTCTCCCAGCGACTGTTTGAAGGTGTGAGCCATGGCCAGTAGTGCTAGTGACCTAACCCCTTAGCTTATCCCCTTTACTTAGCAGCTGCAATTGATTGCTTATTAGAAGTAGAGGTTAAGTATATGTAGAGGTTAAGGTCAGTCGCCATTTACACCTGTCTCACATCTACCATCATGTGGGCCTCTTAGCATCAAATGTGAAAGTATAAAGTGTCAGGTACTAACTACAACATTAATAAGCTACAAGTGTTTCATACAAAAATGGTCAAACACATCGCTGGGAGGCACATTACATTACAATATCCTAGATATATTCTGGAAGTTATTATTATCTCAAATATTCTGCAGCACAATAAATACAAATTACAAAACATCAACAAATTTACAGCGTTTTATTTGCACTTTCATTTATTCAAAATATCTATACCTTTAAGTTCAAAGTTTCTGGTGGGGGCTATAAAAAATACAACATTTAATTTACACACTTTTAAAATGCCAAATGTTGAATATAGTTTAAGAAACATTTACATTATAAACAACTTAAAACTATTAATATTAGTAAAAGGAAGGCTGAGCACATCATATAAAATGTATAAGAAACTTCAGGAAAACAATTTTAAGAGATACAAGAAGAAAACACTAAGGAATATACGTGCATAAGTTGGAAATGTGCACACATAAATTTATGAAAAGTACACGCATGCATGTGAAATGAATAGATTTTTTTACCTATTTTATTAAACTGTGTGCATATAATTACTACACCAAGCAATTCCTAACATGTTCATATCATTTCCATCACATTATGTGCAAAGGCATGTATTTTATATCTGTGGACATATCCTCTGCTCATTATGCACATGACGACTGCCGAGAATTGTCCCCAAATCCGAAAGCCAAATTTCTCACCAAAGGAAGTTTTTACACTTGTGAGTGAAGTGCTAAAGGCGCAAAATCATCTTTTTGAACCCACATCCACAAAAGTGAATTCTTATCAAAAGCAAAAACTGTGGCAAGCCATGATTAACAGGCTAAATGCCATATCCCACAGCTGTGGGGATATAAAGGAGCTGTAACAAAATTGGAGGGACCTCCGCAAGAAGGTGAAGACCAAAGAGGCAGCCATTCGAGAGAAATACCCTTCTCCTCAACTGACCCTGTCTGGCCTTGGATATGTGGAGCATGTATGGAGGGATATAGGGGTCCCGGGTTATATAATGTGTGTTTTTATCTTAGATAAGAGTTGTATGTCGGTGAGTGTGGAGGTGTTGTGAAAATAAGGGAGAAATAGTGTTTGAGGAGGAGTGAGTGTCTGTGGGTGCCTGTGAGCATGTATAGAGACATGGGGATGGGATATGTGTGTGAGTATGGGGTTATATGAGTGTATGTTCCTTGTGGGGTAGTGAACTGAATGTGTGTGGGTGAATGTTCTGAGTTTTTGCAGCCATGCTGCTTACTATGTGGCCTTTTGAGAGCCATTTGTCTTCATTTTCACTGCTTTCCACCATGGGGTTTTGCAGCCCTGCTACCGTTTCCTGCCTGAGTTGTGGACTGATTGCTGCCACCCCCTGAAATCACCTATTGAGGCCTAATTTATTCATAAGAAAGAAGCTTCCTGCTTAGTATGAGCTGTCTGGAAGGTGGAGGAAGAGGAGGGGAGAACTGAGAACTGAGGAGGAAGGGAGGGAAGAAAGAGAGTAACGGAAAAGTGATGGGAATGAGAATGAGCATGAGAATGAAGAGGAGAGAAAGGGAAAAAGGATGATCAGGATGGTAGATTTGAGGGTTAGGCAAGAGGGAGGGTAGAAATGAGAGAGGAGGGTATAAGGAGGAAAAAGAAGAAAAGAGAGGTGAGAGAAAAAAAGAGGGACGAGAGGGAGGAAGGAGAGGGACAGGAGAGAGATGAGAGGGTAGGGAATAAAAGGGAGGAAGGAAAGAAATAGCGAGGGGGAGTTGAGAGGGAGGAAGGAGGAAGGCAAGAGGAGAGGGTAGAAGGAAGGTGTTAAAAGGCAGATGATAGGGAGACTTATGAAGGGAAGGAAGAAGCAAGAGGCAGAGAGGAGGTGGAGAAAAGAATGAGGGGAGTGTAGTGGAGGAGAAAAAGAGATGAGGGACAGAGGTGAGGGATGTGTGAAGGATGTGTGAAGGAAGAGAACAGCCTGTGAGAGGTATGGAATAAGTTGAGTGTGAAGAGCAGAAATGTCTGTGAGGGGGAGAGGAGCAAGGGATCTGTGTGAGAGGGTGGTGGAGAATGGGAGCATGTAGGCAGCAAAAAGAGAAACAAAAGGAACAATTGGAATTAAAGAAATGGGACCTTCCAGAAATGATGTAAGCAAAAGAAAGATGACAACAGGGTGTAAACATCTAGGGGGAAGGGCGAGAGAATAGAATAGGTAACGGAAGATGGAGACTGAGAAATCAGAGGGAAGAGGAAATGTGAAAAAGAGAAAAATGAATTAATAAGGAAAGGTTACAGAAATGAAAATTTGGAATCTAAATAAAAGAATATATAAAACAGCAATGAATGTAAAGATGTATAAAAAAGAAATATAAAGGAAAATATTAAAGAGAAGATCAATACATATAAATATCTGAAAATATTTTCCTGAACAGGTGGGAAAGGGGAAGGAGGAGGTGGTTGAGAGAGAATGAGAGTGAGAGTGAAACAGGAAGAGAGTGTGTGCGCATACGGGTATGTGGCATGTGAGGGGTATGTGAAGGTATGTGTTTTTGTATATGTATGTGCACAGGTGGGTGGAGGTGTATGGGTGTAGGTTGTGGAAGATGTGGGGTGTGTAAGTATAGGTTGTGAGTAGTGATTTGTTGGGGGCATGTAATGTGTGAGGGAATGAAGGAGGAGAGGGAATTTACTGGGAAGTACTGGGGAAAACAACTTGAATGGTGCCATTATCTGCCAGCTATTTCTTTTTTTTTTTTCAGACTGTCAAAATTATGGAGCCTCTAATTGTCTCCAAATTCAAATATTCTTTCATACTTCAAAGTGATATCACCATACATGATTTTATGATACCCCAACACAGACTATGTGTCACCCTAATGCTGCGTCAGGAGGGGCAAATCATATATAAAAACACAAGCATAAATAATATATTAAGAACTGATGCAAGTAAGGCTACATAAGCCAGGATGAAACAAAGCAATACAAAACTAAACTTAAATCACACAGCATAAGTAACAATATCTTAAATGAATATAATGTAACATAAACAATAACTAGAATGGTTTCTCAACTTATCTGAAACCAACTAGAGTCCCTTTAGCCCTAAAGAAATTCTGCAAAGCATGACAAAGAAATCACATGACCATAATAAACCAATCATATGAGGCTTAATCATTTTCTGAATGATGATCATTGGTGCCCATCTAACCAATCACAAGCCATATTTGCCTGAATAGTACAAATATAAATCAAACTATAAAGAGGTAGGTATTGAAAAGAGATTTCATAACAATATATTTAAAGGCACAACAGGAAAATCTTTAAAGCAAAGTGACTTCCTAGTACAGACATAAAATGAAACAAAATAAAAATACATGAAAGTAACACCTCCTAATCAATTTCTTGGTTAACGCCTCTGGATGTAAAGAATTCAGTTTGTAAATCCACCACTGTTCTCATTGAATCAACAAATGAGAAAAATCACCCCCTCATCATAATATGGCACACAAGCAATGATGAAACATCTAAGATCAGAAATCACAAGAACATAAGAACATGCCATACTGGGTCAGACCAAGGGTCCATCAAGCCCAGCATCCTGTTTCCAACAGTGGCCAATCCAGGCCATAAGAACCTGGCAAGTACCCAAAAACTAAGTCTATCCCATGCTACTTATACTAGTAATAGCAGTGGTTATTTTCTAAGTCAACTTAATTAATAGCAGGTAATGGACTTCTCCAAGAACTTATCCAATCCATTTTTAAACCCAGCTACACTAATTGCAATAACCACATCCCCTGCCAACAAATTCCAGAGTTTAATTGTGCTTTGAGCGAAAAAGAACTTTCTCTG
The DNA here is from genome assembly GCF_901001135.1 of Rhinatrema bivittatum. NCBI lineage: Eukaryota > Metazoa > Chordata > Amphibia > Gymnophiona > Rhinatrematidae > Rhinatrema > Rhinatrema bivittatum. Next base: position 178,819,358 of record NC_042619.1, read on the forward strand.
ATTAGTTTTAAATGTGCCACATGCTAACTTCATGAATTGCCCCCTAGCCCTTCTATTATCCAAAAGAGTAAATAACCGATTCACATTTACCTGTTCTAGACCTCTCTTGATTTTAAACACCTCTATCTTATACCTCCTCAGCCGTCTCTTCTCCAAGCTGAACAGTCCTAACCTCTTTAGTCTTTCCTCATAGGGGAGCTGTTCTATCCTCTTTATCATTTTGGTCGCCCTTCTCTGTACCTTCTCCATTGCAACTGTATCTTTTTTGAGATGCATTGACCAGAATTGTACACAGTATTCAAGGTATGGTTTCACCATGGAGCGATACAGAGGCATTATGACATTTCCTGTTTTATTCACCATTCTCTTTCTAATAATTCCCAACATTCTGTTTGCTTTTTTGACTGCTGCAGCACACTGAACCGACGATTTCAATTTGTTATCCACTATGACGCCTAGATCTCTTTCTTGGGTGGTAGCTCCTAATATGGAAACTAACATTGTGTAACTATAGCATGGGTTATTTTTCCCTATGTGCATCACCTTGCACTTATCCACATTAAATTTCATCTGCCATTTGGATGCCCAATTTTCCAGTCTCACAAGGTCTTTCTGCAATTTATCACAATCCGCTTGTTGCGACCAGGGATGTGGACCCTTGGGCCAGCCGTGCAGAGAAGTGGAAGAGGAAGAGATCTCCGCTGAGAAGAAGAGGCTGGGTGGCGGATCAGAGTCAGAGGCCAGACAGATGTTTCACCCTGGAAATCCGAGATCCCCCCAGGAGGAGCCCGTGAGGATCCGGACAGATGGGACTTAGGCGGCTTCCTCCAGATGACAAGCAGATGTAGGAGACTTCACCCTGGAAGTCCGAGATCCCCCCAGGAGGAGCCCGTGAGTATCCGGACCACTGGGACTTAGGTGAATACCTTTGGACGGAGAGTGGCAGTGTGAAGACGGACCAGGATCTGGACAGGTGGCAACTAGAAACACAAGTAGATGAACCGGGGTCAAACCAGGAAGCAATCCGAAGGTAGGATAGGCTGGCACCTCGAACAGCGGACTGAAGCAGGAGTGGAGGTGGAGCAGGAAGGATTCAAGGACCGGAGAGCCAGCAGGGCTGGAAGCAGGAACACAGAGAGGACTGGAGCATGATCCGAAGCAGGAACAGAAGAAAAGGCAGGAACAAGCAGGAACAAGTAGGAACAGGCAACTCTCTGCTCACCAGGAGTAGACCACGTTGCAAAGCAGGGATCCTCGGTCAGATGCCGGGTTTAAATCCCCCTTGTAGATTATTTTTGCATTCAATCATTAAACGCTTTATTGCTCACCAACTGTGAGTCATCTCATTCAAAACACCACAACTGTTCACTAAGAGGCTATCGGGCCTAAATTGTGACCTGAGTTTGCCTCGCTGTTTAAATTGAAAGAAAAATTTATGAAAGATGGAGGAAGGGTTTCATATATATGAGTTTAATTCCCCACCAGGGTGAACTCAATTTATATCAATATAATCATAAACCAAACCTCCTCTATCCCATGTTTTTTGAAGAAATGTGTGCCACCAGTTCAAACACCTGTGTACTTTTTTTTCCGTGTGATTTTTCACTTTTTCTTTTTTCTTTCTGAAATGTCATGAACAGTTGACTTCACAAAACAATTTTAAAAGTCTCGACTTATCTGGTAAAAACTTTTACCAGATAAGTTGAGACTTTTACCAGATAAGTCGAGACTTTTAAAATTGTTTTGTGAAGTCAATTGTTCATGACATTTCAGAAAGAAAAAAGAAAAAGTGAAAAATCACATGGAAAAAAAAGTACACAGGTGTTTGAACTGGTGGCACACATTTCTTCAAAAAACACGGGATGGAGGAGGTTTGGTTTATGATTATATTGATATAAATTGAGTTCACCCTGGTGGGGAATTAAACTCATATATATGAAACCCTTCCTCCATCTTTCATAAATTTTTCTTTCAATTTAAACAGCGAGGCAAATTCGGGTCACAATTTAGGCCCGATAGCCTCTCAGTGAACAGTTGTGGTGTTTTGAATGAGATGACTCACAGTTGGCGAGCAATAAAGCGTTTATTGATTGAATGCAAAAATAATCTACAAGGGGAGATTGAGTGTCAATTGATTAGTATAGTAGAACTCCCCAAAAAAATATTTTTTGGTGCTTTGTTGTATTAGGGTTTAAATCCCCGCCAGCGTCTGACATCATAATTGTGGGCTGGCCGCGGATTCGCACCAGAGGCCCTTTAGAAGGGTTCCCTCTGCGCGCGCGCGCACGTGCCTATGGGGGCGGAGTCAGAATCTCGGAGCTCGGCGGCTTCTGCCTCGTGGAGACGCTGCCGCAGAGGGCCGAGTGGGCCCAGTGAATCCCGGGGCCTGCTGTCGAAATTCCCGGAGAGGCGAGGTAAGGACCCGGTCGCTAGGGTCGCGACCAGGACCGCAACACCGCTTGTGATTTAAGTACTCTGAATAATTTTGTATCATCTGCAAATTTGATTACCTCACTCATCGTATTCCTTTCCAGATCATTTATAAATATATTGAAAAGCACAGGTCCCAGTAAAGATCTCTGAGGCACTCCACTGCCCACTCCCGTCCACTGAGAAAATTGTCCATTTAATCCTACTCTCTGTTTCCAGTCTTTTAGCCAGTTTGTAATCCATGAAAGGACATCGCCACTTATCCCATGACTTTTTAACTTTTCCTAGAAGCCTCTCATGAGGAACTTTGTCAAATGCTTTTGAAAATCCAAATACACTACATCTACCGGTTCACCTTTATCCACATGTTTATTAACTCCTTTAAAAAAGTGAAGCAGATTTGTGAGGCAAGACTTGCCCTGGGTAAAGCCATGCTGACCTTGTTCCATTAAACCTCTAACCATTGTAGCAGTAGAGGAGCTTCTGTCCAGGACTACCAGATACTACTACAGCGTTCAAATATTCTAGTCTTCAGCAGCTAGTTAGTTTGGCCAACATATAGCATCAGGCAGGAGCATGTAATAACATAAATAATTCCTGTGAAACAACAATCAGAGGAAAACAAAAGCCTATACTTAACATCCGAAATCAAATGAATAAATTCAGAGTGACAATGACAAACTTGACAATGTCTGCATGGATAATGCTCTGAGATAAAACAGTAGAGTGTAGACCAGAACCTGTACCAAAGGATAGTAATAAGCCCTTGAGATCACTTCCTCAATGGAAGGCTAAATCAGTCTACTCAAATTTTGTGAGATCCAAGTTAGGCCAGTTATTTGTGTGGCTGCTCTTTGGTGGGCCAGTTTAGCTGGCTAGCAGGTTACCCAGTCACACACACTAACTGGTTAAATTAAAACAGCCTGGCACTGCCACACCCCAACCCCAATGAATCTGTAGGATATGGGACACACAATTAATTCAGATTACCTTGGGGGAGGGGAAAGGATTTAAAATCAGTTGATTTATAAAGTTAAAAACCAGTTTTCACTGCAGAAATCTTCTCACTATAAACTGTTTAGCTTTTCCCTATAAACAGAGATTGGGAGAAAGGCCTTTGTGAATCAGGTCCTTAGTGTAAATGCTTAATGTGAAAAGAATGCATTTTATCTTTAGGAGCAAAGAGGTAACCAAAACCTTTTGTATTGCCCTGCACTCTTTTGAATAGAAAAAAACAGCAGACAATAAAATTCCCTATCATCAAAAAACTAGCAAGAAAGCAACTCTATGCCAAATGTATTAGAGCTTCAGGAAACAATTTTATTTATTTATTTATTTATTTTTAATTTTTAAATACAAATCACTCCGGTTTACATATAACAGTGAAATGCCCAAAAAAGGGGCGGGGCTTTACATAGAACAATAGAACAAAGTACAAATTAAACATAGTATAGTATAGTATAATTACAAGAAATGTTTGAACTCAAAATCATAGTATAGTTAAAAAAAAGTCATAATAGGATAATTCAATGAGGTATCCCTAATTGGGTTTATCATAGCATCTAGGCAGCATTAAGTGTCTGGGAAGGTTTGGCGGAAAAGCCAGGTTTTTAGCTTTTTTTTTAACTCCTGATGGCTTGGTTCAAGTCTTAGATCGGGGGAGAGCGCGTTCCATTGGTGGGGGCCTGCTGAAGATAGTGCTCGTTTGCTCAAAGATGATTTTACCGGCGGGGCATACAGTGTGCCTTTGTATGCGCTTCTAATTGGTCTGGAAGATATATGAGGTTGAAGTTGTGTGCTTAACATGATAGGAGCAAGTTTGTGTGTCGCTTTGTGGATGATTGTGAGAATTTTGTAGAGTATCCTGTGTTTAATAGGAAGCCAGTGGAGGTTACGAAGGATTGGAGTAATAAGAGTATTATTCAACACTGTAAAATACATTACCACCGCTCTAGTGAAGCAGTCACAATTTCTTCCAGAAAATTCCCTGGTGAATTTTGTAATGCTTTTGCCAACTATTTCTTCTCTAAGGTGACTATTCTTTGCTCTTCCTTTCCCTCTTACACTCCCAATCAGGTACTATCTGAACATACTAATCAGTTATCATGGGATCAGTTGGATCTTGTTTCAGTATCTGAAATCCTACAAACTTACAAATCTCAAACCATTCACTTGCCCTTTAAATCCATGGTCTACTCCATTACTCAAAGTACTTAAACAAAAATTGCAAAACCATTAACTAAGGCCTAGATTTTCTAACCTACCATGGTGGTGTGAATCGCGCAGTACAGGGGGGCGGCGGGATGAAGCGGGGGGCGGGCCTGCGATAGCCAGCAGCAATCGCACCTCCGCGGTGCGATCGAGGTCGGCTTTTGCACTTTTCGCATGTGATCGCTTTGAAAAATGACCCCCTAAGAAGGTAAACCTCTTTCTTACCTTAGGTCTCATTTCATCTCCTCTTAAAAAAAGGCCTCAGTCTGCCCTATTCTGAAAAAATTTGCAGATAGCACTGACTACTCAAACTTCAGTCCCATCTCCTCTCTTTCATTTCTAGTTAAAGTAATAGAATCTGTTGTCCTTAAACAACTTACACAGTTCCTTGAAGAAAACACAGTTCTGGACCAGTATCAATTTGTTTTTTGACATTTCCACAATACTGAAATATTCCTCCTCTCAAGCACTGATGTCATTCACTGTAGCATGGACTCTGGTACCTCATGTGACCTAATTCTACTTGACCTATCTGCTGCATTTGACACCATTAATCATGACATCATGCTAACCCATTTCTCTGCTCTTGGCATTACTGACATAGCTTATTCTTGGTTCAAATCCTATCTATCCAATCATACTCAACAAACTGAAATAGCATCCTGCACCTCCAACTGGTACTCTACCCCTACCGCTTTTTCACTTTCTGTGGCTATCTTCAATATTTACTTCATCCCTCTTTGTACACTTTTTCCACACTTTGCTTGTCATACCAACTCTATGTGGATGATAGCCAGTTTCACTTAGAGAATAGCCACTGCAATTAGCAATGGTAATATGGAATAGACTTAGTTTTTGGGTACTTGCCAGGTTCTTATGGCCTGGATTGGCCACTGTTGGAAACAGGATGCTGGGCTTGATGGACCCTTGGTCTGACCCAGTATGGCATTTTCTTATGTTATTATGTTCTTTCCTCTACAATCAACCTGGTCATCCAGTGTTCAATTCATTTCTCTTTGTTTTTCCTCTATTAGATCCTGGCTCACTCACAACAAATTCTCTCTCAACCTACAGCAATCCAAAATTATTATCATAGGACATTCTGCTCCTTATAAGATTCCAACTTATTTTACCATTGACAACTAGACTCTGAAGATTTCTCAATCCGTCTGAAATCTAGGAGTTATCATTGACCAAACCCTGTCAATGAAAACACATATTAAATCCGTAATTTGATGTTCAAATACAAAACTTAAAATGCTTCATCATATCAAACCCTTCCTTGATTTCACTGAGTTCCACACTGTCCTGCAGGCCCTGATATTAAATAATTTTGATTAGTGCAATTCCTTATACTCTGGGCTCCCTCAATGATCACTAAGATTTATTTAAAATCTTTTCTATACCATCGTTAAGCTAGTTGCTGTCACAACGGTTCACAATAAGGCACATAATTTCAAACTTAAATGTGTTGAGTTATATTAACTAAACAGGTGCCAAACAGGATCACTACAGATGGTGCAAAACTTCACTGCACAGCTCCTTACTAGGTCATATTTATGTAATCATAATACACCTATTCTACAATCACTCCATTGGCTTCTGATCCAAGCTCGAACACAATATAAAATAGTTACAATTAATAACCTATTAAATAAAATTTCCTTCCCTTGGATTACCTCCATCCTTCCATTTTACACACCAACCAGAAACCTCAAATCTGCCAATTAATATCTTCTGGATGTCTTAGCTGAAAAGCATACTTGTCTAGCATTCACTCAAAAGAGGTCATTTTCTATTGTTGGTCCAACCTGTTGGAATTCCCTCTCCCTAGCAATTCATTTCATTACAGGCATTAAGGAATTTAAGAAGGCCTTAAAAACATATCTATATTCACACTTGCCTTTCAGCCCCTAGAGTGTCCTGCTCAGAGCATGAACTATAATCATTTTTATTGCAGCCTTGTTTTCGGATGCAAAGTCTTTTCTTGTTGCTTTATTTTAATTCATGTCTTTTGTTATGATGTTTATTCATTTAATTATGCTCCTTTTAAGAGTTTTTTTTTTAACCATGTTTTATGTTTTTCATTATGTATGTTCTGATGTAACCCATCCTGAACTTTGGAGAATGCAAGATACACTATAAATACTGCTAAATAAATACATAAAATAGCTAATAAAGTATAAAAGTGTATATGTAATGCCTTGAAGTGATATATTTTGCATATATTTATAGTCTGAGATTTTTTACATTAGAAAAAAATATATGAATTTGTGAAGTATCAGAGATATAGAAGAAGCCATAGAAAGAAGAAACAAGAGAATGATCATAGATTATATAGTTTTGCAAGATAAGCTAAAATAAAGAAGCATGTCAGAGTGGCTAAAGACAGAAACAAGGACTGAATTTCTAATGTCAATATGTGAAGATCTATTGATATAGAATGATACATAAGAAGTTAAGATTAAATATATACTATGCCTTAATCCAGTGTTTCCCAAGCCAGTCACATTTTTAGGATATCTAAAATGAATATGCATGAGATATATCTGAAGGCAGTGCATGCAAATATATGATAACATTTGAAAATATAGCAGATTTACAGACTATTAGAAATTGCAAAAACATTTTAAGTCAAACTTAAACTTGCTAAATTTCAGCCTGAATTGAGTGGGTTACTTTTTTTTTTTTTTTATTTTCTTTTGTATCACTGTATACATTTGTTGAATTTGATGCAGAGAATTTTTCCACTGATTCAACAAATTTGGCCTTAATTTTGATATCCAGAAAATTGAATTACATTGAAGAAATATGTTTTTCATCCAGGGTCAATTATTAGTTAGCCAATGAGACTGCAGAATGTAATCAATTTCCACTCAACCCTGAGAGAGTATAAATAGCTGTTACTTAGTCTTCCTTATGTCAGTGTTTGCTGGGTCATTAATGATTGGGTGAGGTGCAGTAATTGACTTCATTGCAGTCTGGGAACTAGCAGAGGGTATAGTACAATTAATAGCAAGCCATCTGTGTAGTGTTGGAAGTAGTGCTGGTGGCAGTGATGGGTGTACTGACAAATATATTAGAAATATACTGCAGTTGAACCATACCTGCCAGATTGTCTAATGCTGTCTTGGTATATATGTATAATAGGGATGTGAATCGTTTTAGGACGATTAAAATTATCGTCCGATAATTTTAATATCGTCTTAAACCGTTATGGAACACAATACAATACAGATTCTAACGATTTATCGTTATAAATCGTTAGAATCGTGAGCCGGCACACTAAAACCCCCTAAAACCCACCCCCGACCCTTTAAATTAAATCCCCCACCCTCCCGAACCCCCCCCAAATAACTTAAATAACCTGCGGGTCCCGCGGCGGTCCGGAACGGCAGCGGTCCGGAACGGGCTCCTGCTCCTGCATCTTGTCGTCTTCGGCCGGCCGCCATTTTCCAAAATGGCGCCGAAAAATGGCGGCGGCCATAGACGAAAAAGATTGGACGGCAGGAGGTCCTTCCGGACCCCCGCTGGACTTTTGGCAAGTCTCGTGGGGGTCAGGAGGCCCCCCACAAGCTGGCCAAAAGTTCCTGGAGGTCCAGCGGGGGTCAGGGAGCGATTTCCCGCCGCGAATCGTTTTCGTACGGAAAATGGCGCCGGCAGGAGATCGACTGCAGGAGGGTCGTTCAGCGAGGGTTCCGGCGCCTCGCTGAACGACCTCCTGCAGTCGATCTCCTGCCGGCGCCATTTTCCGTACGAAAACGATTCGCGGCGGGAAATCGCTCCCTGACCCCCGCTGGACCTCCAGGAACTTTTGGCCAGCTTGTGGGGGGCCTCCTGACCCCCACGAGACTTGCCAAAAGTCCAGCGGGGGTCCGGAAGGACCTCCTGCCGTCCAATCTTTTTCGTCTATGGCCGCCGCCATTTTTCGGCGCCATTTTGGAAAATGGCGCCGGCCGAAGACGACAAGATGCAGGAGCAGGAGCCCGTTCCGGACCGCTGCCGTTCCGGACCGCCGCTGGACCCGCAGGTTATTTAAGTTATTTGGGGGTGGGGGATTTAATTTAAAGGGTTGGGGGTGGGTTTTAGGGGGTTTTTAATGTGCCGGTTTTTCGATTTTTTCGATTTTTTAACGATTTTTCACGATTTTTCACGATATTTTACCCCCCCAAACGGCAACAATACGATTCCCTCCCCCTCCCAGCCGAAATCGATCGTTAAGACGATCGAGGACACGATTCACATCCCTAATGTATAATATATACTATTCTGTGAAAGAGTGTGTGATTCCCCAATAGGCTCATAGATGGTGTGGTGTAAAGAATGTGTATATATGTGTAGTGGCAGGGATGACATATACTGCTGTATATTATAATTATGTTCCCCTACAAACCCCACCTACCTGATACTACCGTTGGCTATGACAGTGTTTGCTGCTGTCACTCAGTTATTGGTTGCTGTTGCTTGCTAACACCCAGGATCACTTGGATTCCTCTTAGCGAAAGCAGAACTGATGGAAGAAAGAGGCCTTGCCTCAATGCAATCATATGCAGCAGGGTGGTAGGTGCTGAAATGTAAAACCAGCCTACTCTTCCTGGTCTGAACTATAGCTCATTCCCGCTGAGCAGATGTTTGCACAATGTGCAGTATTCTCCAGCCTTTCCCCTGTATCACTCCTGTGCAGTAAGGATCTCAGACTAGGTACAGCTACACCTCTCTGACCACCATCACCACTAGCACTTATTAGGTACAGCAGAGAAGGATGCTATACCAAGGATAGGGAAGTAGCCATGTTATGAATTCTCCTTGCACCAGCACTTGGCACAGAATTGAGACCTGCCATCAGTGTTGCTACTTGTTTTGAACAAACAGGAGTATCACCCTCAGAATTGTGCCCTCCATCCCTGACAGACAGAGGTGTCACACATTCTCTGCAATCAACTACAAAAGAGGCATGCATGCTATTGCCTGGAGCAGAGAAAAACAGGACTTCCTTCTTTACCTTTTAATCCTCTCTTTCCTCCTCACTTTTTTCACCTTATTCTCCTCTAGTTCCTTTGTTACTCCCTCCTCTTCCATGTCCTCCCTCCTTTTGATCTGTTGCTTGTTCTCCAGTACCACTGACTAGGCCTGCCCATTAAGCTCAGAACCCACTTTCTCCTCCTCTGCAGCAGCAGCCTCAGGCACTGATAGTGGTAGACCAGGTGGAAGTAGTGTTGCTTCCTTAGCAGTGCAAAGCACTAGTAACTGAGGGAAAATCACAGCCATATCTCCTACTCCTCACCATCAATGAATCCAATCTAAACGTCCTAATGAAAACATCATCTGCCTCCAACACATTATTCTTTTCTTCTACTGTGGCTCCAGTCTTGAAGCCTTCATATCAATTGCTTAGTCATAGCTACGTTTGACCTGGTCACTGGTGCCAAAGATCAAGTGCCAGTTCTTGCAACACCTTTATGCTTTTTCTATTCTTTAGCCTGACAAGGTTGCATTGCCAGAATTTTTAAAGGAAGCTGATCTGCATGTTTCATCAAATCTTTTGAGAAACCTAACATAAGTTTATAAACTATAATTTGGGGATCAATATTTAAAGCAATTTGTCCAGCTAAATTTAGACTTAGCCAGATAAGTTAAGGGATTTAAAATTCCTGTGAGTTTGATCACTCTGATATAGATGGATACATTTTTTTGGCTATGTCAGGAGCATTCTGGGGGCGATTCTGCGCAGAGCAATGTAAGAATGCCGATTTGTAGAGTTATCCGGCTAACAGGGCCAGATAGCTTTAATTCTGCTAGCTAACTGTTAGACAGCATTCTGTGCCACAGATTATCCCAGACAAGTTAGCCGGATGAGTTCATCTGGCTAACTTTGCCAACTGCCTTGAGGCTGAAGATTGTCCCCTTTATTTCTAAAAGAAGCAAATTGCTTTTACCTTCAGTGATTGCTGGGCA